>NW_027315779.1:35622698-35642698 GCF_026437365.1 Eucyclogobius newberryi
CATGTGTGTGTGTGTGTGTGTGTCATGTGTGTGTGTGTGTCATGTGTGTGTGTGTGTGTGTCATGTGTGTGTCATGTGTGTGTGTCATGTGTGTGTGTGTGTGTGTGTCATGTGTGTGTGTCATGTGTGTGTCATGTGTGTGTGTCATGTGTGTGTCATGTGTGTGTGTCATGTGTGTGTGTTTGTGTGTCATGTGTGTGTGTCATGTGTGTGTCATGTGTGTGTGTCATGTGTGTGTGTCATGTGTGTGTGTTTGTGTGTCATGTGTGTGTGTGTGTCATGTGTGTGTCATGTGTGTGTGTCATGTGTGTGTGTGTGTGTGTGTGTCATGTGTGTGTCATGTGTGTGTGTCATGTGTGTGTGTCATGTGTGTGTCATGTGTGTGTGTCATGTGTGTGTGTCATGTGTGTGTGTGTGTGTGTGTGTCATGTGTGTGTCATGTGTGTGTGTGTGTGTGTGTGTCATGTGTGTGTCATGTTTGTGTGTCATGTGTGTGTGTCATGTGTGTGTGTGTGTGTGTGTGTCATGTGTGTGTCATGTGTGTGTGTGTCATGTGTGTGTCATGTGTGTGTGTGTGTGTGTGTGTCATGTGTGTGTCATGTGTGTGTGTCATGTGTGTGTCATGTGTGTGTGTCATGTGTGTGTGTTTGTGTGTCATGTGTGTGTGTGTGTGTGTGTGTTTGTGTGTCATGTGTGTGTGTCATGTGTGTGTGTTTGTGTGTCATGTGTGTGTGTGTGTGTGTCATGTGTGTGTGTCATGTGTGTGTGTGTGTGTGTGTGTCATGTGTGTGTCATGTGTGTGTGTGTGTGTGTGTGTCATGTGTGTGTCATGTGTGTGTGTCATGTGTGTGTGTGTCATGTGTGTGTCATGTGTGTGTGTCATGTGTGTGTGTTTGTGTGTCATGTGTGTGATGTAATAACAGAAGTTTCTCACCTCGATGTGAATCGCTTCCTTGGGTTTTTTGCGATAAAAGATTCCTTTGATGTCAAAGTTTGGGCAGCGCGTGTCCTTCTGAACCGGAGAGCGAACCCTCTCCCCCTCACAAGAGATGATCACGTACGGGTCCACCGCTGCACACAACACACACACACACACACACACACACAAACAGACACACACACACATGACACACACACACACACACACACACACACAAATGACACACACACACACACACAAACACACACACACACACAAATGACACACACACACACAAACACACACACACACACACATGACAAACACACACACACACACACATGACAAACACACACACACACACACATGACAAACACACACACACACACACATGACAAACACACACACACACACACATGACACACACACACACACACACACACACACACACACACACACATGACAAACACACACACACACACACATGACAAACACACACACACACACACACACACACAGACAGACAGACGCCAGGTTTATTTCAACTTAACTGAACAAGTTACAAGTAAAACTAAAACAAAAAGTTAACATAAGTCAAATTCAGAGGATTAATTAAAAAATCCTTAATTTGATGTTATTTTAAAATAATTAGTGAAAGAGAATATCAAGTTGCTAATTATATAATCTGTTTGCTTTGAATCGCTGTTAAAGGGGAAGTGCGCATTAGTTATATAACAATATATTTAAAATGCATGTGGTTATATTCAGAACATTCTTGTATATGTATATATAATATACATATGTATGTCAGCAGATGGCGCTAGAGTACACGCTGCGTCTTCTGTCTAAAAGAGCGTTTGGTTTGTTTTTTGAATGATTTACTTTTATTGAATTACTTATTTCTTTTGCAATTTTAAGCGTTCACATGAAAACAACAGTCCATTCTGAACCTAAAGATTATTGTTATTTGATTGAATTAACTTCCACAGATGTATGTACACAGATGTATGTACACAGATGTATGTACACAGATGTATGTACACAGATGTATGTACACAGATATATGTACACAGATGTATGTACACAGATGTATGTACACAGATGTATGTACACAGATGTACAGATGTATGTACACAGATGTATGTACACAGATGTATGTACACAGATATATGTACACAGATGTATGTACACAGATGTATGTACACAGATGTATGTACACAGATGTACAGATGTATGTACACAGATGTATGTACACAGATGTATGTACACAGATGTATGTACACAGATGTACAGATGTATGTACACAGATGTACAGATGTATGTACACAGATGTATGTACACAGATGTATGTACACAGATGTAGAGATGTATGTACACAGATGTATGTACACAGATGTATGTACACAGATGTATGTACACAGATGTATGTACACAGATGTACAGATATATGTACACAGATGTATGTACACAGATGTATGTACACAGATGTAGAGATGTATGTACACAGATGTATGTACACAGATGTATGTACACAGATGTACAGATGTATGTACACAGATGTACAGATATATGTACACAGATGTATGTACACAGATGTACAGATGTATGTACACAGATGTATGTACACAGATGTATGTACACAGATGTACAGATGTATGTACACAGATGTATGTACACAGATGTATGTACACAGATGTACAGATGTATGTACACAGATGTAGAGATGTATGTACACAGATGTATGTACACAGATGTAGAGATGTATGTACACAGATGTATGTACACAGATGTATGTACACAGATGTACAGATATATGTACACAGATATATGTACACAGATGTAGAGATGTATGTACACAGATGTATGTACACAGATGTATGTACACAGATGTACAGATATATGTACACAGATGTATGTACACAGATGTATGTACACAGATGTAGAGATGTATGTACACAGATGTATGTACACAGATGTAGAGATGTATGTACACAGATGTATGTACACAGATGTACAGATGTATGTACACAGATGTATGTACACAGATGTACAGATATATGTACACAGATGTATGTACACAGATGTATGTACACAGATGTATGTACACAGATGTAGAGATGTATGTACACAGATGTATGTACACAGATGTACAGATGTATGTACACAGATGTATGTACACAGATGTACAGATGTATGTACACAGATGTATGTACACAGATGTACAGATGTATGTACACAGATGTATGTACACAGATGTATGTACACAGATGTAGAGATGTATGTACACAGATGTATGTACACAGATGTATGTACACAGATGTACAGATGTATGTACACAGATGTACAGATATATGTACACAGATGTATGTACACAGATGTACAGATGTATGTACACAGATGTATGTACACAGATGTATGTACACAGATGTACAGATGTATGTACACAGATGTATGTACACAGATGTATGTACACAGATGTACAGATATATGTACACAGATGTACAGATAGATGTAGACAGATGTATGTACACAGATGTATGTACACAGATGTAGAGATGTATGTACACAGATGTATGTACACAGATGTAGAGATGTATGTACACAGATGTATGTAAACAGATGTACAGATGTATGTACACAGATGTATGTACACAGATGTATGTACACAGATGTATGTACACAGATGTAGAGATGTATGTACACAGATGTATGTACACAGATGTATGTACACAGATGTAGATATGTATGTACACAGATGTATGTAAACAGATGTACAGATGTATGTACACAGATGTATGTACACAGATGTACAGATATATGTACACAGATGTATGTACACAGATGTATGTACACAGATGTATGTACACAGATGTAGAGATGTATGTACACAGATGTATGTACACAGATGTATGTACACAGATGTATGTACACAGATGTATGTACACAGATGTACAGATGTATGTACACAGATGTATGTACACAGATGTACAGATATATGTACACAGATGTATGTACACAGATGTATGTACACAGATGTAGAGATGTATGTACACAGATGTATGTACACAGATGTAGAGATGTATGTACACAGATGTATGTACACAGATGTATGTACACAGATGTATGTACACAGATGTACAGATGTATGTACACAGATGTATGTACACAGATGTACAGATGTATGTACACAGATGTATGTACACAGATGTATGTACACAGATGTACAGATGTATGTACACAGATGTAGAGATGTATGTACACAGATGTATGTACACAGATGTACAGATGTATGTACACAATTGTATATGTTGTAACGCCAAAGGCCATTTCCTCCAAGTGCATTTTTCTTCCATAGAAACATCGAAAGTGAATCCTACAAACATCACACTTAAGAACGAGGTATTTAACAAGATTATGAAGGATCATACTGTGTGTGTGTGTGTGTGTGTGTGTGTGTGTGTGTTGTGTGTATACAGACCTCCGTTGTTGTCCTGTCCCTGCAGACCCTCTGCGCTCTGCACATGGACCTGAGTGACCAGTTGGGGGTATCCACACATGCCTGTCCAGCACGTCTGTGGAGGGTCGTCCAGGGACAGCTCTCTGCAAAGAACACAAGCTGCGTAACCATTTGGAACCATTTGGAACCATTTGGAACCATTTGGAACCATGTGGAACCATGTGGAACCATTTGGAACCATTTGGAACCGTTTGGAATTATTTGGAACCGTTTGGAACCATTTAGAACCGTTTGGAAGCATTTAGAACCATTTGGAACCATTTAGAACCGTTTGGAACCACGTGGAACCGTTTGGAACCGTTTAGAACCATTTAGAACCGTTTGGAACCGTTTGGAATCATTTAGAACCGTTTGGAACCGTTTGGAACCGTTTGGAACCATTTGGAACCATTTAGAACCGTTTGGAAGCATTTAGAACCATTTGGAACCATTTGGAACCATTTGGAACCATTTAGAACCATTTGGAACCATTTGGAACCATTTGGAACCGTTTGGAACCATTTGGAACCGTTTGGAACCGTTTAGAACCATTTAGAACCGTTTGGAACCGTTTGGAATCATTTAGAACCGTTTGGAACCGTTTGGAATCATTTGGAACCGTTTGGAACCATGTGGAACCATTTGGAACCATTTAGAACCGTTTGGAAGCATTTAGAACCATTTGGAACCATTTGGAACCGTTTGGAACCATTTGGAACCATTTGGAACCGTTTGGAATCATTTGGAACCGTTTGGAACCATGTGGAACCATTTGGAACCATTTAGAACCATTTGAAACCATTTGGAACCGTTTGGAACCATTTGGAACCATTTGGAACCGTTTGGAACCATTTGGAACTGAAGGGATGAGCAATATTGACACAAAATGAATATCTCTATCTTTGTTGGGATGATTTTCATCAGTTTATATGATTTATAAAGATTCAGTTAGTTTCACTTTGTGTAAAAAGTGTAAATGTGAAAACATCAAATGAAGAATCAAAGTGAGAAATAGAAATATGACTTTATTCTTTATTTTGGAAGTTTCTAAGCGATTCATTGACTTTTTGAGGACATTTTTACAGGCAAAATACTCAATATTCTTACTTTAAATATCTCCAAAGGAAAAAAAAGTGAGATTATCATGATGATGTTTTCGGTGTATAATATCTCTGTGTATCATATATTATTACAATATGAACAGTCAATAGTTCAGTGATCTCTTAAATATTGCTGCTCATGAAGTGTTCAAAATCAGAATGATTCAGAATCAATCGATGTTAAAGTCGTTTTGATGTTTTTCTAGTTGTGATATGTTGGTTTGGGGATAAAACGGGGTAAATACACAGAAAGGGGGCACGGGGTATTTGTACATTTTCACATTTCAGACATGGTTGTACATCAATCTAAAATCAATAAATAAATGAAACATTTATTTTTGGTTAAATTGAGAGAATACAAACAGCTCCTGCTGAACACAGACGTCACATGGTTTTTATCATTGACTTTTGGCAAAAAGAAGTGAACGTCTTAAATCTGAAGAGGAAGAAACAACGTTTGAAATGAATGTGCAGTACATGTGTAGTACATGTGTAGTACATGTGCAGTACATGTGTAGTACATGTGTAGTACATGTGCAGTACATGTGTAGAACATGTGTAGTACATGTGCAGTACATGTGTAGAACATGTGTAGTACATGTGCAGTACATGTGTAGTACATGTGTAGTACATGTGCAGTACATGTGTAGTACATGTGCAGTACATGTGTAGTACATGTGCAGTACATGTGTAGTACATGTGCAGTACATGTGTAGTACATGTGCAGTACATGTGTAGTACATGTGCAGTACATGTGTAGAACATGTGTAGTACATGTGCAGTACATGTGTAGAACATGTGTAGTACATGTGCAGTACATGTGTAGTACATGTGTAGTACATGTGCAGTACATGTGTAGTACATGTGCAGTACATGTGCAGTACATGTGTAGTACATGTGTAGTACATGTGCAGTACATGTGTAGAACATGTGTAGAACATGTGTAGCACATGTGCAGTACATGTGTAGAACATGTGTAGTACATGTGCAGTACATGTGTAGTACATGTGTAGTACATGTGCAGTACATGTGTAGTACATGTGCAGTACATGTGCAGTACATGTGTAGTACATGTGTAGTACATGTGTAGTACATGTGTAGTACATGTGCAGTACATGTGTAGTACATGTGTAGTACATGTGTAGTACATGTGTAGTACATGTGCAGTACATGTGTAGTACATGTATAGTACATGTGTAGTACATGTGTAGAACATGTGTCGTACATGTGCAGTACATGTGCAGTACATGTGCAGTACATGTGTAGTACATGTGTAGAACAGGTGTAGTACATGTGTAGTACATGTGCAGTACATGTGTAGTACATGTGTAGTACATGTGTAGAACATGTGCAGTACATGTGTAGAACATGTGTAGTACATGTTTAGTACATGTGTAGTACATGTGTAGTACATGTGCAGTACATGTGTAGAACATGTGTAGTACATGTGTAGTACATGTGTAGTACATGTGTAGTACATGTGTAGAACATGTGTAGTACATGTGTAGTACATGTGTAGTACATGTGCAGTACATGTGTAGTACATGTGTAGTACATGTGCAGTACATGTGCAGTACATGTGTAGTACATGTGTAGAACAGGTGTAGTACATGTGTAGTACATGTGCAGTACATGTGTAGTACATGTGTAGTACATGTGTAGAACATGTGCAGTACATGTGTAGAACATGTGTAGTACATGTATAGTACATGTGTAGTACATGTATAGTACATGTGTAGTACATGTGTAGAACATGTGTAGTACATGTGTAGTACATGTGTAGAACATGTGTAGTACATGTGTAGTACATGTGTAGTACATGTGCAGTACATGTGTAGTACATGTGTAGTACATGTGCAGTACATGTGTAGTACATGTATAGTACATGTGTAGTGCATGTATAGTACATGTGTAGTACATGTGTAGAACATGTGTAGTACATGTGTAGTACATGTGCAGTACATGTGCAGTACATGTGTAGTACATGTGTAGAACATGTGCAGTACATGTGTAGAACATGTGTAGTACATGTATAGTACATGTGCAGTACATGTGTAGTACATGTGCAGTACATGTGTAGAACATGTGTAGTACATGTATAGTACATGTGTAGAACATGTGTAGTACATGTGTAGTACATGTGTAGAACATGTGTAGTACATGTGTCGTACATGTGTAGTACATGTGTAGTACATGTGCAGTACATGTGTAGTGTACATGTGTAGTACATGTGTAGTACATGTGTAGTACATGTGTGGTACATGTGTAGTACATGTGTAGTACATGTGTGGTACATGTGTAGTACATGTGTAGTACATGTGTAGTACATGTGTAGTACATGTGTAGTACATGTGTAGTACAAATGCAGTACATGTGTAGTACATGTGTAGTACAAATGCAGTACATGTGTAGTACATGTGTAGTACATGTGCAGTACTGCCACCGCCATTCTCTTTTGATTAAGTCATTTTCTTTTCTTTTAAAAATGCTTTCTTTTTCTTCATTATTTAAACTTAAGCATAAAACACTGAACATGACCAGGAGCGAAAACCAAAAAGAAAAAGAAGTAGCACTGAAACTGTTGGAGTAACAAAATCACGGCACAATCACATTAGAGTCTCATTCTGCAGCGCCTCATTTCAGTCCAACAGGACAGTCCCAAAACACATGGTAGTGGTTTGCCTCCTGCTGCCACACTTTCTCCAACAGTCTGTCTCCTGCTGCCACATCCTCTCCAACAGTCTGCCTCCTGCTGCCACACTTTCTCCAACAGTCTGTCTCCTGCTGCCACATCCTCTTCAACAGTCTGCCTCCTGCTGCCACATCCTCTCCAACAGTCTGTCTCCTGCTGCCACATCCTCTCCAACAGTCTGCCTCCTGCTGCCACATCCTCTCCAACAGTCTGTCTCCTGCTGCCACATCCTCTCCAACAGTCTGCCTCCTGCTGCCACACTTTCTCCAACAGTCTGTCTCCTGCTGCCACATCCTCTTCAACAGTCTGCCTCCTGCTGCCACATCCTCTCCAACAGTCTGTCTCCTGCTGCCACATCCTCTTCAACAGTCTGCCTCCTGCTGCCACATCCTCTCCAACAGTCTGCCTCCTGCTGCCACATCCTCTCCAACAGTCTGTCTCCTGCTGCCACATCCTCTTCAACAGTCTGCTTCCTGCTGCCACATCCTCTCCAACAGTCTGCCTCCTGCTGCCACATCCTCTCCAACAGTCTGTCTCCTGCTGCCACATCCTCTTCAACAGTCTGCCTCCTGCTGCCACATCCTCTCCAACAGTCTGCCTCCTGCTGCCACATCCTCTCCAACAGTCTGCCTCCTGCTGCCACATCCTCTCCAACAGTCTGTCTCCTGCTGCCACATCCTCTCCAACAGTCTGCCTCCTGCTGCCACATCCTCTCCAACAGTCTGTCTCCTGCTGCCACATCCTCTCCAACAGTCTGCCTCCTGCTGCCACACTTTCTCCAACAGTCTGTCTCCTGCTGCCACATCCTCTTCAACAGTCTGCCTCCTGCTGCCACATCCTCTCCAACAGTCTGTCTCCTGCTGCCACATCCTCTTCAACAGTCTGCCTCCTGCTGCCACATCCTCTCCAACAGTCTGCCTCCTGCTGCCACATCCTCTCCAACAGTCTGCCTCCTGCTGCCACATCCTCTCCAACAGTCTGTCTCCTGCTGCCACATCCTCTCCAACAGTCTGCCTCCTGCTGCCACATCCTCTCCAACAGTCTGTCTCCTGCTGCCACATCCTCTCCAACAGTCTGTCTCCTGCTGCCACATCCTCTCCAACAGTCTGCCTCCTGCTGCCACACCCTCTCCAACAGTCTGCCTCCTGCTGCCACACCCTCTCCAACAGTCTGCCTCCTGCTGCCACATCCTCTTCAACAGTCTGCCTCCTGCTGCCACATCCTCTCCAACAGTCTGCCTCCTGCTGCCACATCCTCTCCAACAGTCTGCCTCCTGCTGCCACATCCTCTCCAACAGTCTGTCTCCTGCTGCCACATCCTCTCCAACAGTCTGCCTCCTGCTGCCACATCCTCTCCAACAGTCTGCCTCCTGCTGCCACATCCTCTCCAACAGTCTGCCTCCTGCTGCCACACCCTCTCCAACAGTCTGCCTCCTGCTGCCACACCCTCTCCAACAGTCTGTCTCCTGCTGCCACATCCTCTCCAACAGTCTGCCTCCTGCTGCCACATCCTCTCCAACAGTCTGCCTCCTGCTGCCACATCCTCTCCAACAGTCTGCCTCCTGCTGCCACATCCTCTCCAACAGTCTCATTTTCCTGTGAATAATGGGCTCTTTGAAACCAGACACACTTTTCCAACAGAATTCCCTCCAAACATAGAAGAACATATATATTTCAGTCATTTTAAAATTACCCTCTCACTTCATTTATGTTTAATATAATTAGTTGAGTGAATCCTGAATCATCAATAACTTTCTATAGTTTTGATATGATTCCCTTGTGTGTATGAGCTTTAAGACATGAATCCATCGTGGAGCTCGTGAGGATGAACGTGTCGGGTGAAGGAGGATGAAAGTGTCGGGTGAAGGAGGATGAAAGTGTCGGGTGAGGGAGGATGAACGTGTCGGGTGAAGGAGGATGAACGTGTCGGGTGAAGGAGGATGAAAGTGTCGGGTTAAGGAGGATGAACTTGTCGGGGGAAGGAGGATGAACGTGTCGGGTGAAGGAGGATGAACGTGTCGGGTGAAGGAGGATGAACGTGTCGGGTGAAGAAGGATGAACGTGTCGGGTGAAGGAGGATGAACGTGTCGGGTGAAGGAGGATGAACGTGTCGGGTGAAGGAGGATGAACGTGTCGGGTGAAGGAGGATGAACGTGTCGGGTGAAGGAGGATGAACGTGTCGGGTGAAGGAGGATGAACGTGTCGGGTGAAGGAGGATGAACGTGTCGGGTGAAGGAGGATGAAAGTGTCGGGTGAAGGAGGATGAACGTGTCGGGTGAAGGAGGATGAACGTGTCGGGTGAAGGAGGATGAAAGTGTCGGGTGAGGGAGGATGAACGTGTCGGGTGAAGGAGGATGAACGTGTCGGGTGAAGGAGGATGAAAGTGTCGGGTGAGGGAGGATGAACGTGTCGGGTGAAGGAGGATGAACGTGTCGGGTGAAGGAGGATGAACGTGTCGGGTGAAGGAGGATGAACGTGTCGGGTGAAGGAGAATGAAAGTGTCGGGTGAAGGAGGATGAACTTGTCGGGTGAAGGAGGATGAACGTGTCGGGTGAAGGAGGATGAACGTGTCGGGTGAAGGAGGATGAACGTGTCGGGTGAAGGAGGATGAAAGTGTCGGGTGAAGGAGGATGAACTTGTCGGGGGAAGGAGGATGAACGTGTCGGGTGAAGGAGGATGAACGTGTCGGGTGAAGGAGGATGAACGTGTCGGGTGAAGGAGGATGAACGTGTCGGGTGAAGGAGGATGAACGTGTCGGGTGAAGGAGGATGAAAGTGTCGGGTGAAGGAGGATGAACGTGTCGGGTGAAGGAGGATGAACGTGTCGGGTGAAGGAGGATGAACGTGTCGGGTGAAGAAGGATGAACGTGTCGGGTGAAGGAGGATGAACGTGTCGGGTGAAGGAGGATGAATGTGTCGGGTGAAGGAGGATGAACGTGTCGGGTGAAGGAGGATGAACGTGTCGGGTGAAGGAGGATGAAAGTGTCGGGTGAGGGAGGATGAACGTGTCGGGTGAAGGAGGATGAACGTGTCGGGTGAAGGAGGATGAAAGTGTCGGGTGAGGGAGGATGAACGTGTCGGGTGAAGGAGGATGAACGTGTCGGGTGAAGGAGGATGAAAGTGTCGGGTTAAGGAGGATGAACTTGTCGGGGGAAGGAGGATGAACGTGTCGGGTGAAGGAGGATGAACGTGTCGGGTGAAGGAGGATGAACGTGTCGGGTGAAGGAGGATGAACGTGTCGGGTGAAGGAGAATGAAAGTGTCGGGTGAAGGAGGATGAACTTGTCGGGTGAAGGAGGATGAACGTGTCGGGTGAAGGAGGATGAACGTGTCGGGTGAAGGAGGATGAACGTGTCGGGTGAAGGAGGATGAAAGTGTCGGGTGAAGGAGGATGAACTTGTCGGGGGAAGGAGGATGAACGTGTCGGGTGAAGGAGGATGAACGTGTCGGGTGAAGGAGGATGAACGTGTCGGGTGAAGGAGGATGAACGTGTCGGGTGAAGGAGGATGAACGTGTCGGGTGAAGGAGGATGAAAGTGTCGGGTGAAGGAGGATGAACGTGTCGGGTGAAGGAGGATGAACGTGTCGGGTGAAGGAGGATGAAAGTGTCGGGTGAGGGAGGATGAACGTGTCGGGTGAAGGAGGATGAACGTGTCGGGTGAAGGAGGATGAAAGTGTCGGGTGAGGGAGGTTGAACGTGTCGGGTGAAGGAGGATGAACGTGTCGGGTGAAGGAGGATGAAAGTGTCGGGTTAAGGAGGATGAACTTGTCGGGGGAAGGAGGATGAACGTGTCGGGTGAAGGAGGATGAACGTGTCGGGTGAAGGAGGATGAACGTGTCGGGTGAAGGAGGATGAAAGTGTCGGGTGAAGGAGGATGAACTTGTCGGGGGAAGGAGGATGAACGTGTCGGGTGAAGGAGGATGAACGTGTCGGGTGAAGGAGGATGAACGTGTCGGGTGAAGGAGGATGAAAGTGTCGGGTGAAGGAGGATGAACTTGTCGGGGGAAGGAGGATGAACGTGTCGGGTGAAGGAGGATGAACGTGTCGGGTGAAGGAGGATGAAAGTGTCGGGTGAGGGAGGATGAACGTGTCGGGTGAAGGAGGATGAACGTGTCGGGTGAAGGAGGATGAACTTGTCGGGTGAAGGAGGATGAACGTGTCGGGTGAAGGAGGATGAAAGTGTCGGGTGAAGGAGGATGAATGTGTCGGGTGAAGGAGGATGAACGTGTCGGGTGAAGGAGGATGAAAGTGTCGGGTGAGGGAGGATGAACGTGTCGGGTGAAGGAGGATGAACGTGTCGGGTGAAGGAGGATGAAAGTGTCGGGTTAAGGAGGATGAACTTGTCGGGGGAAGGAGGATGAACGTGTCGGGTGAAGGAGGATGAACGTGTCGGGTGAAGGAGGATGAACGTGTCGGGTGAAGGAGGGTGAAAGTGTCGGGTGAAGGAGGATGAACTTGTCGGGGGAAGGAGGATGAACGTGTCGGGTGAAGGAGGATGAACGTGTCGGGTGAAGGAGGATGAACGTGTCGGGTGAAGGAGGATGAAAGTGTCGGGTGAAGGAGGATGAACTTGTCGGGGGAAGGAGGATGAACGTGTCGGGTGAAGGAGGATGAACGTGTCGGGTGAAGGAGGATGAAAGTGTCGGGTGAGGGAGGATGAACTTGTCGGGGGAAGGAGGATGAACGTGTCGGGTGAAGGAGGATGAACGTGTCGGGTGAAGGAGGATGAACGTGTCGGGCGAAGGAGGATGAAAGTGTCGGGTGAAGGAGGATGAACGTGTCGGGTGAAGGAGGATGAACGTGTCGGGCGAAGGAGGATGAACGTGTCGGGTGAAGGAGGATGAACGTGTCGGGTGAAGGAGGATGAACGTGTTGGGTGAAGGAGGATGAACGTGTCGGGTGAAGGAGGATGAACGTGTCGGGTGAAGGAGGATGAAAGTGTCGGGTGAAGGAGGATGAAAGTGTCGGGTGAAGGAGGATGAACGTGTCGGGTGAAGGAGGATGAACTTGTCGGGGGAAGGAGGATGAACGTGTCGGGTGAAGGAGGATGAATGTGTCGGGTGAAGGAGGATGAACGTGTCGGGTGAAGGAGGATGAAAGTGTCGGGTGAAGGAGGATGAACTTGTCGGGGGAAGGAGGATGAACGTGTCGGGTGAAGGAGGATGAACGTGTCGGGTGAAGGAGGATGAAAGTGTCGGGTGAGGGAGGATGAACTTGTCGGGGGAAGGAGGATGAACGTGTCGGGTGAAGGAGGATGAACGTGTCGGGTGAAGGAGGATGAACGTGTCGGGCGAAGGAGGATGAAAGTGTCGGGTGAAGGAGGATGAACGTGTCGGGTGAAGGAGGATGAACGTGTCGGGTGAAGGAGGATGAACGTGTCGGGTGAAGGAGGATGAACGTGTCGGGTGAAGGAGGATGAACGTGTCGGGTGAAGGAGGATGAACGTGTCGGGTGAAGGAGGATGAACGTGTCGGGTGAAGGAGGATGAACGTGTCGGGTGAAGGAGGATGAACGTGTCGGGTGAAGGAGGATGAACGTGTCGGGTGAAGGAGGATGAACGTGTCGGGTGAAGGAGGATGAAAGTGTCGGGTGAAGGAGGATGAACTTGTCGGGGGAAGGAGGATGAACGTGTCGGGTGAAGGAGGATGAACGTGTCGGGTGAAGGAGGATGAAAGTGTCGGGTGAGGGAGGATGAACGTGTCGGGTGAAGGAGGATGAACGTGTCGGGTTAAGGAGGATGAACGTGTCGGGTGAAGGAGGATGAACGTGTCGGGCGAAGGAGGATGAGTGAAGGAGGATGAACGTGTCGGGTGAAGGAGGATGAACGTGTCGGGTGAAGGAGGATGAACGTGTCGGGTGAAGGAGGATGAACGTGTCGGGTGAAGGAGGATGAACGTGTCGGGTGAAGGAGGATGAAAGTGTCGGGTGAAGGAGGATGAACGTGTCGGGTGAAGGAGGATGAACGTGTCGGGTGAAGGAGGATGAAAGTGTCGGGTGAGGGAGGATGAACGTGTCGGGTGAAGGAGGATGAACGTGTCGGGTGAAGGAGGATGAAAGTGTCGGGTGAGGGAGGATGAACGTGTCGGGTGAAGGAGGATGAACGTGTCGGGTGAAGGAGGATGAAAGTGACGGGTTAAGGAGGATGAACTTGTCGGGGGAAGGAGGATTAACGTGTCGGGTGAAGGAGGATGAACGTGTCGGGTGAAGGAGGATGAACGTGTCGGGTGAAGGAGGATGAAAGTGTCGGGTGAAGGAGGATGAACTTGTCGGGGGAAGGAGGATGAACGTGTCGGGTGAAGGAGGATGAACGTGTCGGGTGAAGGAGGATGAACGTGTCGGGTGAAGGAGGATGAAAGTGTCGGGTGAAGGAGGATGAACTTGTCGGGGGAAGGAGGATGAACGTGTCGGGTGAAGGAGGATGAACGTGTCGGGTGAAGGAGGATGAAAGTGTCGGGTGAGGGAGGATGAACGTGTCGGGTGAAGGAGGATGAACGTGTCGGGTGAAGGAGGATGAACTTGTCGGGTGAAGGAGGATGAACGTGTCGGGTGAAGGAGGATGAAAGTGTCGGGTGAAGGAGGATGAATGTGTCGGGTGAAGGAGGATGAACGTGTCGGGTGAAGGAGGATGAAAGTGTCGGGTGAGGGAGGATGAACGTGTCGGGTGAAGGAGGATGAACGTGTCGGGTGAAGGAGGATGAAAGTGTCGGGTTAAGGAGGATGAACTTGTCGGGGGAAGGAGGATGAACGTGTCGGGTGAAGGAGGATGAACGTGTCGGGTGAAGGAGGATGAACGTGTCGGGTGAAGGAGGGTGAAAGTGTCGGGTGAAGGAGGATGAACTTGTCGGGGGAAGGAGGATGAACGTGTCGGGTGAAGGAGGATGAACGTGTCGGGTGAAGGAGGATGAACGTGTCGGGTGAAGGAGGATGAAAGTGTCGGGTGAAGGAGGATGAACTTGTCGGGGGAAGGAGGATGAACGTGTCGGGTGAAGGAGGATGAACGTGTCGGGTGAAGGAGGATGAAAGTGTCGGGTGAGGGAGGATGAACTTGTCGGGGGAAGGAGGATGAACGTGTCGGGTGAAGGAGGATGAACGTGTCGGGTGAAGGAGGATGAACGTGTCGGGTGAAGGAGGATGAAAGTGTCGGGTGAAGGAGGATGAACTTGTCGGGGGAAGGAGGATGAACGTGTCGGGTGAAGGAGGATGAACGTGTCGGGTGAAGGAGGATGAAAGTGTCGGGTGAGGGAGGATGAACTTGTCGGGGGAAGGAGGATGAACGTGTCGGGTGAAGGAGGATGAACGTGTCGGGTGAAGGAGGATGAACGTGTCGGGCGAAGGAGGATGAAAGTGTCGGGTGAAGGAGGATGAACGTGTCGGGTGAAGGAGGATGAACGTGTCGGGTGAAGGAGGATGAACGTGTCGGGTGAAGGAGGATGAACGTGTCGGGTGAAGGAGGATGAACGTGTCGGGTGAAGGAGGATGAACGTGTCGGGTGAAGGAGGATGAAAGTGTCGGGTGAAGGAGGATGAAAGTGTCGGGTGAAGGAGGATGAACGTGTCGGGTGAAGGAGGATGAACTTGTCGGGGGAAGGAGGATGAACGTGTCGGGTGAAGGAGGATGAACGTGTCGGGTGAAGGAGGATGAACGTGTCGGGTGAAGGAGGATGAAAGTGTCGGGTGAAGGAGGATGAACTTGTCGGGGGAAGGAGGATGAACGTGTCGGGTGAAGGAGGATGAACGTGTCGGGTGAAGGAGGATGAAAGTGTCGGGTGAGGGAGGATGAACTTGTCGGGGGAAGGAGGATGAACGTGTCGGGTGAAGGAGGATGAACGTGTCGGGTGAAGGAGGATGAACGTGTCGGGCGAAGGAGGATGAAAGTGTCGGGTGAAGGAGGATGAACGTGTCGGGTGAAGGAGGATGAACGTGTCGGGTGAAGGAGGATGAACGTGTCGGGTGAAGGAGGATGAACGTGTCGGGTGAAGGAGGATGAACGTGTCGGGTGAAGGAGGATGAACGTGTCGGGTGAAGGAGGATGAACGTGTCGGGTGAAGGAGGATGAACGTGTCGGGTGAAGGAGGATGAACGTGTCGGGTGAAGGAGGATGAACGTGTCGGGTGAAGGAGGATGAACGTGTCGGGTGAAGGAGGATGAAAGTGTCGGGTGAAGGAGGATGAACTTGTCGGGGGAAGGAGGATGAACGTGTCGGGTGAAGGAGGATGAACGTGTCGGGTGAAGGAGGATGAAAGTGTCGGGTGAGGGAGGATGAACGTGTCGGGTGAAGGAGGATGAACGTGTCGGGTTAAGGAGGATGAACATGTCGGGTGAAGGAGGATGAACGTGTCGGGCGAAGGAGGATGAGTGAAGGAGGATGAACGTGTCGGGTGAAGGAGGATGAAAGTGTCGGGTGAAGGAGGATGAAAGTGTCGGGTGAAGGAGGATGAACGTGTCGGGTGAAGGAGGATGAAAGTGTCGGGTGAAGGAGGATGAACGTGTCGGGTGAAGGAGGATGAACGTGTCGGGTGAAGGAGGATGAACGTGTCGGGTGAAGGAGGATGAAAGTGTCGGGTGAAGGAGGATGAGTGAAGGAGGATGAACGTGTCGGGTGAAGGAGGATGAAAGTGTCGGGTGAAGGAGGATGAGTGAAGGAGGATGAACGTGTCGGGTGAAGGAGGATGAAAGTGTCGGGTGAAGGAGGATGAAAGTGTCGGGTGAAGGAGGATGAGTGAAGGAGGATGAACGTGTCGGGTGAAGGAGGATGAACGTGTCGGGTGAAGGAGGATGAAAGTGTCGGGTGAAGGAGGATGAACGTGTCGGGTGAAGGAGGATGAACGTGTCGGGTGAAGGAGGATGAAAGTGTCGGGTGAAGGAGGATGAACGTGTCGGGTTAAGGAGGATGAACGTGTCGGGTGAAGGAGGATGAACGTGTCGGATGAAGGAGGATGAGTGAAGGAGGATGAACGTGTCGGGTGAAGGAGGATGAAAGTGTCGGGTGAAGGAGGATGAAAGTGTCGGGTGAAGGAGGATGAACGTGTCGGGTGAAGGAGGATGAAAGTGTCGGGTGAAGGAGGATGAACGTGTCGGGTGAAGGAGGATGAACGTGTCGGGTGAAGGAGGATGAAAGTGTCGGGTGAAGGAGGATGAGTGAAGGAGGATGAACGTGTCGGGTGAAGGAGGATGAGTGAAGGAGGATGAACGTGTCGGGTGAAGGAGGATGAAAGTGTCGGGTGAAGGAGGATGAGTGAAGGAGGATGAACGTGTCGGGTGAAGGAGGATGAACGTGTCGGGTGAAGGAGGATGAACGTGTCGGGTGAAGGAGGATGAACGTGTCGGGTGAAGGAGGATGAAAGTGTCGGGTGAAGGAGGATGAACGTGTCGGGTGAAGGAGGATGAACGTGTCGGGTGAAGGAGGATGAAAGTGTCGGGTGAAGAAGGATGAACGTGTCGGGTGAAGGAGGATGAACGTGTCGGGTGAAGGAGGATGAAAGTGTCGGGTGAGGGAGGATGAACGTGTCGGGTGAAGGAGGATGAACGTGTCGGGTGAAGGAGGATGAACGTGTCGGGTGAAGGAGGATGAACGTGTCGGGTGAAGGAGGATGAACGTGTCGGGTGAAGGAGGGTGAAAGTGTCGGGTGAAGGAGGATGAACTTGTCGGGGGAAGGAGGATGAACGTGTCGGGTGAAGGAGGATGAACGTGTCGGGTGAAGGAGGATGAACGTGTCGGGTGAAGGAGGATGAAAGTGTCGGGTGAAGGAGGATGAACTTGTCGGGGGAAGGAGGATGAACGTGTCGGGTGAAGGAGGATGAACGTGTCGGGTGAAGGAGGATGAAAGTGTCGGGTGAGGGAGGATGAACTTGTCGGGGGAAGGAGGATGAACGTGTCGGGTGAAGGAGGATGAACGTGTCGGGTGAAGGAGGATGAACGTGTCGGGTGAAGGAGGATGAAAGTGTCGGGTGAAGGAGGATGAACTTGTCGGGGGAAGGAGGATGAACGTGTCGGGTGAAGGAGGATGAACGTGTCGGGTGAAGGAGGATGAACGTGTCGGGTGAAGGAGGATGAACGTGTCGGGTGAAGGAGGATGAACGTGTCGGGTGAAGGAGGATGAAAGTGTCGGGTGAAGGAGGATGAACGTGTCGGGTGAAGGAGGATGAACGTGTCGGGTGAAGGAGGATGAAAGTGTCGGGTGAAGAAGGATGAACGTGTCGGGTGAAGGAGGATGAACGTGTCGGGTGAAGGAGGATGAAAGTGTCGGGTGAGGGAGGATGAACGTGTCGGGTGAAGGAGGATGAACGTGTCGGGTGAAGGAGGATGAACGTGTCGGGTGAAGGAGGATGAACGTGTCGGGTGAAGGAGGATGAACGTGTCGGGTGAAGGAGGGTGAAAGTGTCGGGTGAAGGAGGATGAACTTGTCGGGGGAAGGAGGATGAACGTGTCGGGTGAAGGAGGATGAACGTGTCGGGTGAAGGAGGATGAACGTGTCGGGTGAAGGAGGATGAAAGTGTCGGGTGAAGGAGGATGAACTTGTCGGGGGAAGGAGGATGAACGTGTCGGGTGAAGGAGGATGAACGTGTCGGGTGAAGGAGGATGAAAGTGTCGGGTGAGGGAGGATGAACTTGTCGGGGGAAGGAGGATGAACGTGTCGGGTGAAGGAGGATGAACGTGTCGGGTGAAGGAGGATGAACGTGTCGGGTGAAGGAGGATGAAAGTGTCGGGTGAAGGAGGATGAACTTGTCGGGGGAAGGAGGATGAACGTGTCGGGTGAAGGAGGATGAACGTGTCGGGTGAAGGAGGATGAAAGTGTCGGGTGAGGGAGGATGAACTTGTCGGGGGAAGGAGGATGAACGTGTCGGGTGAAGGAGGATGAACGTGTCGGGTGAAGGAGGATGAACGTGTCGGGCGAAGGAGGATGAAAGTGTCGGGTGAAGGAGGATGAACGTGTCGGGTGAAGGAGGATGAACGTGTCGGGTGAAGGAGGATGAACGTGTCGGGTGAAGGAGGATGAACGTGTCGGGTGAAGGAGGATGAACGTGTCGGGTGAAGGAGGATGAAAGTGTCGGGTGAAGGAGGATGAAAGTGTCGGGTGAAGGAGGATGAACGTGTCGGGTGAAGGAGGATGAACTTGTCGGGGGAAGGAGGATGAACGTGTCGGGTGAAGGAGGATGAACGTGTCGGGTGAAGGAGGATGAACGTGTCGGGTGAAGGAGGATGAAAGTGTCGGGTGAAGGAGGATGAACTTGTCGGGGAAGGAGGATGAACGTGTCGGGTGAAGGAGGATGAACGTGTCGGGTGAAGGAGGATGAAAGTGTCGGGTGAGGGAGGATGAACTTGTCGGGGGAAGGAGGATGAACGTGTCGGGTGAAGGAGGATGAACGTGTCGGGTGAAGGAGGATGAACGTGTCGGGCGAAGGAGGATGAAAGTGTCGGGTGAAGGAGGATGAACGTGTCGGGTGAAGGAGGATGAACGTGTCGGGTGAAGGAGGATGAACGTGTCGGGTGAAGGAGGATGAACGTGTCGGGTGAAGGAGGATGAACGTGTCGGGTGAAGGAGGATGAACGTGTCGGGTGAAGGAGGATGAACGTGTCGGGTGAAGGAGGATGAACGTGTCGGGTGAAGGAGGATGAACGTGTCGGGTGAAGGAGGATGAACGTGTCGGGTGAAGGAGGATGAACGTGTCGGGTGAAGGAGGATGAAAGTGTCGGGTGAAGGAGGATGAACTTGTCGGGGGAAGGAGGATGAACGTGTCGGGTGAAGGAGGATGAACGTGTCGGGTGAAGGAGGATGAAAGTGTCGGGTGAGGGAGG
>NW_027315779.1:35647698-35832698 GCF_026437365.1 Eucyclogobius newberryi
GTTCCAACACCATGAATTGTTTTTGATTGTCTAATATATTTGGCCAATGGTTCCAGTTCAAAAGCACCAGGGTCTGTCAGGTTCTCCTTCATGTTGGAGCGTCGGAAAGAACCACATATTTTCTCCCAAATAGTTCCCTACGTGAAATTTGTTTAGCACTTTAGCAAGTTTATGGTTCATTATGTGTAAGAACGTTCACTGTTCACTTCTGTGGGACATGATTGAGGTGTATATACAATATATATACATACAATATATGGAGGTGTATATACAATATATATACATACAATATATGGAGGTGTATATACAATATATATACATACAATATATGGAGGTGTGTATACAATATATATACATACAATATATGGAGGTGTATATACAATATATATACATACACTATATAGAGGTGTGTATACAATATATATACATACAATATATGGAGGTGTGTATACAATATATATACATACAATATATGGAGGTGTATATACAATATATATATATACATACAATATATAGAGGTGTATATACAATATATATACATACAATATATGGAGGTGTGTATACAATATATATACATACACTGTATGGAGGTGTGTATACAATATATATACATACAATATATGGAGGTGTGTATACAACATATATACATACAATATATGGAGGTGTGTATACAATATATATACATACAATATATGGAGGTGTATATACAATATATATATATACATACAATATATAGAGGTGTATATACAATATATATACATACACTATATGGAGGTGTGTATACAACATATATAAATACACAATATGGAGGTGTGTATACAACATATATAAATACACTATATGGAGGTGTGTATACAATATATATAAATACACTATATGGAGGTGTGTATACAACATATATAAATACACTATATGGAGGTGTGTATACAATATATATAAATACACTATATGGAGGTGTGTATACAATATATATACATACATACATACATCACTCACAGGGGAACCATCACTCTCAGGTGAACCATCACTCTCAGGTGAACCATCACTCTCAGGTGAACCATCACTCACAGGGGAACCATCACTCTCAGGTGAACCATCACTCACAGGGGAACCATCACTCTCAGGTGAACCATCACTCTCAGGTGAACCATCACTCACAGGGGAACCATCACTCTCAGGTGAACCATCACTCTCAGGGGAACCATCACTCTCAGGTGAACCATCACTCTCAGGTGAACCATCACTCACAGGTGAACCATCACTCTCAGGTGAACCATCACTCACAGGGGAACCATCACTCACAGGTGAACCATCACTCTCAGGTGAACCATCACTCACAGGTGAACCATCACTCTCAGGTGAACCATCACTCACAGGTGAACCATCACTCACAGGTGAACCATCACTCTCAGGTGAACCATCACTCTTAGGTGAACCATCACTCACAGGTGAACCATCACTCACAGGGGAACCATCACTCTCAGGTGAACCATCACTCTCAGGGGAACCATCACTCTCAGGTGAACCATCACTCTCAGGTGAACCATCACTCACAGGGGAACCATCACTCTCAGGGGAACCATCACTCACAGGTGAACCATCACTCTCAGGTGAACCATCACTCACAGGTGAACCATCACTCACAGGGGAACCATCACTCTCAGGTGAACCATCACTCTCAGGTGAACCATCACTCACAGGTGAACCATCACAGGTGAACCATCACAGGTGAACCATCACTCACAGGTGAACCATCACTCACAGGTGAACCATCACAGGTGAACCATCACTCACAGGTGAACCATCACTCACAGGTGAACCATCACTCTCAGGTGAACCATCACTCTTAGGTGAACCATCACTCACAGGTGAACCATCACTCACAGGGGAACCATCACTCTCAGGTGAACCATCACTCTCAGGTGAACCATCACTCACAGGTGAACCATCACAGGTGAACCATCACTCACAGGTGAACCATCACTCACAGGTGAACCATCACTCTCAGGTGAACCATCACTCACAGGTGAACCATCACTCACAGGTGAACCATCACAGGTGAACCATCACTCACAGGTGAACCATCACTCACAGGTGAACCATCACTCTCAGGTGAACCATCACTCACAGGTGAACCATCACTCACAGGGGAACCATCACTCTCAGGTGAACCATCACTCTCAGGTGAACCATCACTCACAGGTGAACCATCACTCTCAGGTGAACCATCACTCTCAGGTGAACCATCACTCACAGGTGAACCATCACAGGTGAACCATCACTCACAGGTGAACCATCACTCACAGGTGAACCATCACTCTCAGGTGAACCATCACTCACAGGTGAACCATCACTCACAGGGGAACCATCACTCTCAGGTGAACCATCACTCTCAGGTGAACCATCACTCACAGGTGAACCATCACTCACAGGGGAACCATCACTCTCAGGTGAACCATCACTCTCAGGTGAACCATCACTCACAGGGGAACCATCACTCTCAGGTGAACCATCACTCTCAGGTGAACCATCACTCACAGGTGAACCATCACTCTCAGGTGAACCATCACTCTCAGGTGAACCATCACAGGTGAACCATCACTCACAGGTGAACCATCACTCACAGAAATGAGTTGTTGTTCAGTCTTCCAACAATTATTTCAATTATACAACAAAGAACAGATAACTTAAATAAAAAAATATATATAATACAGTTTATTACGATTGAATAAACACTAAAATCTAAAGTTTTGCCCAATTATCAAAACCTCAAATTCAAGGAGCAAAACTCGGCCTCAGATTTACACTGTAACACAATAAGTTAGTTCACACTTTGTGCACAACAACACACACAGTGTAACACAAAACAACACACACAGTGTAACACACAACAACACACAGTGTAACAAACAACAACACACACAGTGTAACACACAACAACACACACAGTGTAACACACAACAACACACACAGTGTAACACAAAATAACACACAGTGTAACACACAACAACACACACAGTGTAACACACAACAACACACACAGTGTAACACACAACAACACACACAGTGTAACACACACAACACACACAGTGTAACACACAACAACACACACAGTGTAACACAAAATAACACACAGTGTAACACACACACACACACACACACACACACAGTGTAACACACAACAACACACACAGTGTAACACACACAACACACACAGTGTAACACACAACAACACACACAGTGTAACACAAAACAACACACACAGTGTAACACACAACAACACACACAGTGTAACACACACAACACACACAGTGTAACACACAACAACACACACAGTGTAACACAAAACAACACACACAGTGTAACACACAACAACACACAGTGTAACAAACAACAACACACACAGTGATTTACAACACTGAACACACTTGTGCATTTAGACAGAAGTTTATCAAGATGTCACTTCTTCTAAAGCACTGACTGTCTAATGACCACACCCATGTGTCTAATGACCACACCCATGTGTCTAATGACCACACCCATGTGTCTAATGACCACACCCATATGTCTAATGATCACACCCATGTGTCTAATGACCACACCCATGTGTCTAATGACCACACCCATGTGTCTAATGACCACACCCATGTGTCTAATGACCACACCCATATGTCTAATGACCACACCCATATGTCTAATGATCACACCCATGTGTCTAATGACCACACCCATGTGTCTAATGACCACACCCATGTGCCAAATGACCACACCCATGTGTCTAATGACCACACCCATGTGTCTAATGATCACACCCATGTGTCTAATGACATCACCCATGTGTCTAATGACCACACCCATGTGTCTAATGACCACACCCATGTGCCAAATGACCACACCCATGTGTCTAATGACCACACCCATGTGCCAAATGACCACACCCATGTGTCAAATGACCACACCCATGTGTCAAATGACCAGACTCATGTGTCAAATGACCAGACCCATGTGTCAAATGACCACACCCATGTGTCAAATGACCACACCCATGTGTCAAATGACCACACCCATGTGCCAAATGACCACACCCATGTGTCAAATGACCACACCCATGTGCCAAATGACCACACCCATGTGCCAAATGACCACACCCATGTGTCAAATGACCACACCCATGTGCCAGCTCATTGAACACTGTCATCAGGTGACCAAACACAAGATTGCTTAATTGTAGACGCACCAATCAGGTTCAAGCACGATAAAAATGCAGCAGGTTCATCAAACTGAACCAAAATGGAAGGAAGAGGAAGAGTGAGGATGACAAGGAGGAAGAGGAGAAGGAGGCCGTGCCAGAGGTGGAGGTAGAAGAAGAGGAAGAGGAAGAGGAAGACTTCAAGCAGGAGGAAGAGGGGGAGGAGTTTGGAGGGTTCTTTTTTGTACTGGATAAAATGTGATGTTCATGAAAACTGGGATTTTTTTATTTTTCGCCAAGTTGTCTTGAGTATATGTAAAAAATAAATGTCAACAGCATTAGTCTTGTGTCCTGTGTGTGTCTACAGTAACACACACAAGTGTGTGTAGTGTTCCATGTGTGTGTTGTTCTGTGTTGCACACATTGTGTTTCCAGTTGTGCAAATCCGAGCCATGTTTTACAAATCCTCTGTGTTCTTCACCCACACGACTCTGTGCAGCAGTGTGTAACTGTGTGTAACTGTGTGTAACTGTGTGTAACTGTGTGTAACTGGTGTGTGACTGTGTGTAACTGGTGTGTGACTGTGTGTAACTGTGTGTAACTGGTGTGTAACTGGTGTGTGACTGTGTGTAACTGTGTGTAACTGTGTGTAACTGTGTGTAACTGGTGTGTGACTGTGTGTAACTGTGTGTACCTGTGTGTAACTGTGTGTAACTGGTGTGTGACTGGTGTGTAACTGTGTGTAACTGTGTGTAACTGTGTGTAACTGGTGTGTAACTGTGTGTAACTGGTGTGTAACTGTGTGTAACTGTGTGTAACTGGTGTGTAACTGTGTGTAACTGTGTGTAACTGGTGTGTAACTGGTGTGTAACTGGTGTGTAACTGTGTGTAACTGTGTGCAACTGTGTGTAACTGTGTGTAACTGGTGTGTAACTGTGTGTAACTGGTGTGTAACTGGTGTGTAACTGGTGTGTAACTCTGTGGAACTGTGTGTAACTGGTGTGTAACTGGTGTGTAACTGTGTGTAACTGTGTGTAACTGGTGTGTAACTGTGTAACTGGTGTGTAACTGTGTGTAACTGGTGTGTAACTGTGTGCAGCAGTGTGTAACTGTGTGTAACTGTGTGTAACTGGTGTGTAACTGTGTGTAACTGTGTGTAACTGGTGTGTAACTGGTGTGTAACTGTGTGTAACTGCGTGTAACTGGTGTAAAAGTGTGTGTAACTGTGTGTAACTGGTGTGTAACTGGTGTGTAACTGTGTGTAACTGGTGTGTAACTGTGTGTAACTGTGTGTAACTGGTGTGTAACTGTGTGTAACTGGTGTGTAACTGGTGTGTACCTGTGTGTAACTGTGTGTAACTGTGTGTAACTGGTGTGTAACTGTGTGTAACTGTGTGTAAGTGGTGTGTAAGTGGTGTGTAACTGGTGTGTAAGTGTGTGTAACTGGTGAGTAAGTGTGTGTAACTGGTGTGTAAGTGTGTGTAACTGGTGTGTAACTGGTGTGTAACTGGTGTGTAAGTGTGTGTAACTGGTGTGTAAGTGTGTGTAACTGTGTGCAGCTGTGTGTAACTGGTGTGTAACTGGTGTCTAACTGTGTGTTACTGTGTGTAACTGGTGTGTAAGTGTGTGTAACTGGTGTGTAACTGGTGTGTAACTGTGTGTAACTGCGTGTAACTGGTGAGTAACTGGTGTGTAACTGTGTGTAACCGGTGTGTAACTGGTGTGTAAGTGTGTGTAACTGGTGTGTAACTGGTGTGTAACTGGTGTGTAACTGTCTGTAACTGGTGTGTAGCTGTGTGTAACTGTGTGTAACTGTGTGTAACTGTGTGTAACTGGTGTGTAACTGGTGTGTAACTGGTGTGTAACTGGTGTGTAAGTGTGTGTAACTGGTGTGTAACTGGTGTGTAAGTGTGTGTAACTGGTGTGCAAGTGTGTGTAACTGGTGTGTAACTGGTGTGCAAGTGTGTGTAACTGGTGTGTAAGTGGTGTGTAAGTGGTGTGTAACTGGTGTGTAAGTGTGTGTAACTGGTGAGTAAGTGTGTGTAACTGGTGTGTAAGTGTGTGTAACTGGTGTGTAAGTGTGTGTAACTGGTGTGTAACTAGTGTGTAACTGGTGTGTAAGTGTGTGTAACTGTGTGTAACTGGTGTGTAACTGGTGTGTAACTGTGTGTAACTGGTGTGTAAGTGTGTGTAACTGGTGTGTAACTGTGTGTAACAGTGTGTAACTGTGTGTAACTGGTGTGTAACTGGTGTGCAACTGTGTGTAACTGGTGTGTAACTGTGTGTAACTGGTGTGTAACTGTGTGTAACTGGTGTGTAACTGGTGTGTAACTGGTGTGTAACTGGTGTGTAACTGTTAGTAACTGCGTGTAACTGTGTGTAACTGTGTGTAACTGGTGTGTAAGTGTGTGTAACTGTGTGTAACTGGTGTGTAACTGGTGTGTAACTGTGTGTAACTGCGTGTAACTGGTGTGTAAGTGTGTGTAACTGTGTGTAACTGGTGTAAAAGTGTGTGTAACTGTGTGTAACTGGTGTGTAACTGGTGTGTAACTGTGTGTAACTGGTGTGTAACTGTGTGTAACTGTCTGTAACTGGTGTGTAACTGGTGTGTAACTGGTGTGTAACTGTGTGTAACTGTGTGTAACTGTGTGTAACTGGTGTGTAAGTGTGTGTAAGTGTGTGTAACTGGTGTGTAACTGTGTGTAACTGGTGTGTAACTGTGTGTAACTGTGTTTAACTGGTGTGTAAATGTGTGTAACTGTGTGTAACTGGTGTGTAACTGGTGTGTAACTGGTGTGTAACTGTGTGTAACTGGTGTGTAACTGTGTGCAGCAGTGTGTAACTGTGTGTAACTGGTGTGTAACTGGTGTGTAACTGTGTGTTACTGTGTGTAACTGGTGTGTAAGTGTGTGTAACTGTGTGTAACTGGTGTGTAACTGGTGAGTAACTGGTGTGTAACTGTGTGTAACTGGTGTGTAACTGGTGTGTAAGTGTGTGTAACTGGTGTGTAACTGGTGTGTAACTGGTGTGTAACTGCGTGTAACTGGTGTGTAACTGGTGAGTAACTGGTGTGTAACTGTGTGTAACTGCGTGTAACTGGTGTGTAACTGGTGAGTAACTGGTGTGTAACTGTGTGTAACCGGTGTGTAACTGGTGTGTAAGTGTGTGTAACTGGTGTGTAACTGGTGTGTAACTGGTGTGTAACTGGTGTGTAACTGGTGTGTAACTGGTGTGTAGCTGTGTGTAACTGGTGTGTAACTGTGTGTAACTGTGTGTAACTGGTGTGTAACTGTGTGTAACTGGTGTGTAACTGGTGTGTAACTGGTGTGTAACTGGTGTGTAACTGGTGTGTAAGTGTGTGTAACTGGTGTGTAACTGGTGTGTAAGTGTGTGTAACTGGTGTGCAAGTGTGTGTAACTGGTGTGTAACTGGTGTGCAAGTGTGTGTAACTGGTGTGTAAGTGGTGTGTAACTGGTGTGTAAGTGTGTGTAACTGGTGAGTAAGTGTGTGTAACTGGTGTGTAAGTGTGTGTAACTGGTGTGTAACTGGTGTGTAACTGGTGTGTAAGTGTGTGTAACTGGTGTGTAAGTGTGTGTAACTGGTGTGTAACTAGTGTGTAACTGGTGTGTAAGTGTGTGTAACTGTGTGTAACTGGTGTGTAGCTGGTGTGTAACTGTGTGTAACTGGTGTGTAAGTGTGTGTAACTGGTGTGTAACTGGTGTGTAACTGTGTGTAACAGTGTGTAACTGTGTGTAACTGGTGTGTAACTGGTGTGCAACTGTGTGTAACTGGTGTGTAACTGTGTGTAACTGGTGTGTAACTGGTGTGTAACTGTGTGTAACTGGTGTGTAACTGGAGTGTAACTGGTGTGTAACTGGTGTGTAACTGTTAGTAACTGCGTGTAACTGTGTGTAACTGTGTGTAACTGGTGTGTAAGTGTGTGTAACTGGTGTGTAACTGGTGTGTAACTGTGTGTAACTGCGTGTAACTGGTGTGTAAGTGTGTGTAACTGTGTGTAACTGGTGTAAAAGTGTGTGTAACTGTGTGTAACTGGTGTGTAACTGGTGTGTAACTGTGTGTAACTGTGTGTAACTGGTATGTAACTGTGTGTAACTGTCTGTAACTGGTGTGTAACTGGTTTGTAACTGGTGTGTAACTGTGTGTAACTGGTGTGTAAGTGTGTGTAAGTGTGTGTAACTGGTGTGTAACTGGTGTGTAACTGTGTGTAACTGGTGTGTAACTGTGTGTAACTGTTAGTAACTGCGTGTAACTGTGTGTAACTGTGTGTAACTGGTGTGTAAGTGTGTGTAACTGGTGTGTAACTGGTGTGTAACTGTGTGTAACTGCGTGTAACTGGTGTGTAAGTGTGTGTAACTGTGTGTAACTGGTGTAAAAGTGTGTGTAACTGTGTGTAACTGGTGTGTAACTGGTGTGTAACTGTGTGTAACTGTGTGTAACTGGTATGTAACTGTGTGTAACTGTCTGTAACTGGTGTGTAACTGGTTTGTAACTGGTGTGTAACTGTGTGTAACTGGTGTGTAAGTGTGTGTAAGTGTGTGTAACTGGTGTGTAACTGGTGTGTAACTGTGTGTAACTGGTGTGTAACTGTGTTTAACTGGTGTGTAAATGTGTGTAACTGTGTGTAGCTGGTGTGTAACTGGTGTGTAACTGTGTGTAACTGGTGTGTAACTGTGTGCAGCAGTGTGTAACTGTGTGTAACTGTGTGTAACTGGTGTGTAACTGGTGTGTAACTGGTGTGTAACTGTGTGTTACTGTGTGTAACTGGTGTGTAAGTGTGTGTAACTGTGTGTAACTGGTGTGTAACTGGTGAGTAACTGGTGTGTAACTGTGTGTAACTGGTGTGTAACTGTCTGTAACTGGTGTGTAGCTGTGTGTAACTGGTGTGTAACTGGTGTGTAAGTGTGTGTAACTGTGTGTAACTGGTGTGTAACTGGTGTGTAACTGGTGTGTAAGTGTGTGTAACTGGTGTGTAACTGTGTGTAACTGTGTGTAACTGGTGTGTAACTGTGTGTAACTGGTGTGTAACTGGTGTGTAACTGTGTGTAACTGTGTGTAACTGTGTGTAACTGGTGTGTAACTGTGTGTAACTGGTGTGTAACTGGTGTGTAACTGTGTGTAACTGGTGTGTAACTGTGTGTAACTGGTGTGTAACTGGTGTGTAACTGTGTGTAACTGGTGTGTAACTGTGTGCAGCAGTGTGTAACTGTGTGTAACTGTGTGTAACTGGTGTGTAACTGGTGTGTAACTGTGTGTAACTGGTGTGTAACTGTGTGCAGCAGTGTGTAACTGTGTGTAACTGTGTGTAACTGTGTGTAACTGGTGTGTAACTGGTGTGTAACTGGTGTGTAACTGTGTGTTACTGTGTGTAACTCGTGTGTAAGTGTGTGTAACTGGTGTGTAACTGTGTGTAACTGTGTGTAACTTTGTGTAACTGGTGTGTAACTGGTGAGTAACTGGTGTGTAACTGTGTGTAACTGGTGTGTAACTGGTGTGTAAGTGTGTGTAACTGGTGTGTAACTGTGTGTAACTGTGTGTAACTGGTGTGTAACTGGTGTGTAACTGTCTGTAACTGGTGTGTAGCTGTGTGTAACTGGTGTGTAACTGTGTGTAACTGGTGTGTAAGTGTGTGTAACTGGTGTGTAAGTGTGTGTAACTGGTGTGTAACTGTTGTGTAACTGGTGTGTAACTGGTGTGTAACTGGTGTGTAAGTGTGTGTAACTGGTGTGTAAGTGTGTGTAACTGGTGTGCAAGTGTGTGTAACTGGTGTGTAATTGTGTGTAACTGTGTGTAACTGGTATGTGACTGTGTGTAACTGTGTGTAACTGTGTGTAACTGGTGTGTGACTGTGTGTAACTGTGTGTAACTGTGTGTAACTGGTGTGTAACTGTGTGTACCTGTGTGTAACTGTGTGTAACTGGTGTGTGACTGGTGTGTAACTGTGTGTAACTGTGTGTAACTATGTGTAACTGTGTGTAACTGGTGTGTAACTGTGTGTAACTGTGTGTAACTGGTGTGTAACTGGTGTGTAACTGTGTGTAACTGTGTGTAACTGTGTGTAACTGGTGTGTAACTGGTGTGTAACTGGTGTGTAAGTGTGTGTTACTGTGTGTAACTGGTGTGTAAGTGTGTGTAACTGTGTGTAACTGGTGTGTAACTGGTGTGTAACTGGTGTGTAAGTGTGTGTAACTGGTGTGTAAGTGTGTGTAACTGGTGTGTAACTAGTGTGTAACTGGTGTGTAAGTGTGTGTAACTGTGTGTAACTGGTGTGTAGCTGGTGTGTAACTGTGTGTAACTGGTGTGTAACTGGTGTGTAACTGTGTGTAACAGTGTGTAACTGTGTGTAACTGGTGTGTAACTGGTGTGCAACTGTGTGTAACTGGTGTGTAACTGTGTGTAACTGGTGTGTAACTGGTGTGTAACTGTGTGTAACTGGTGTGTAACTGGAGTGTAACTGGTGTGTAACTGGTGTGTAACTGTTAGTAACTGCGTGTAACTGTGTGTAACTGTGTGTAACTGGTGTGTAAGTGTGTGTAACTGGTGTGTAACTGGTGTGTAACTGTGTGTAACTGCGTGTAACTGGTGTGTAAGTGTGTGTAACTGTGTGTAACTGGTGTAAAAGTGTGTGTAACTGTGTGTAACTGGTGTGTAACTGGTGTGTAACTGTGTGTAACTGTGTGTAACTGGTATGTAACTGTGTGTAACTGTCTGTAACTGGTGTGTAACTGGTTTGTAACTGGTGTGTAACTGTGTGTAACTGGTGTGTAAGTGTGTGTAAGTGTGTGTAACTGGTGTGTAACTGGTGTGTAACTGTGTGTAACTGGTGTGTAACTGTGTGTAACTGTGTTTAACTGGTGTGTAAGTATGTGTAAGTGTGTGTAACTGGTGTGTAACTGGTGTGTAACTGTGTGTAACTGGTGTGTAACTGTGTTTAACTGGTGTGTAAATGTGTGTAACTGTGTGTAGCTGGTGTGTAACTGGTGTGTAACTGTGTGTAACTGGTGTGTAACTGTGTGCAGCAGTGTGTAACTGTGTGTAACTGTGTGTAACTGGTGTGTAACTGGTGTGTAACTGGTGTGTAACTGTGTGTTACTGTGTGTAACTGGTGTGTAAGTGTGTGTAACTGTGTGTAACTGGTGTGTAACTGGTGAGTAACTGGTGTGTAACTGTGTGTAACTGGTGTGTAACTGTCTGTAACTGGTGTGTATCTGTGTGTAACTGGTGTGTAACTGGTGTGTAAGTGTGTGTAACTGTGTGTAACTGGTGTGTAACTGGTGTGTAACTGGTGTGTAAGTGTGTGTAACTGGTGTGTAACTGTGTGTAACTGTGTGTAACTGGTGTGTAACTGTGTGTAACTGGTGTGTAACTGGTGTGTAACTGTGTGTAACTGTGTGTAACTGTGTGTAACTGGTGTGTAACTGTGTGTAACTGGTGTGTAACTGGTGTGTAACTGTGTGTAACTGGTGTGTAACTGTGTGTAACTGGTGTGTAACTGGTGTGTAACTGTGTGTAACTGGTGTGTAACTGTGTGCAGCAGTGTGTAACTGTGTGTAACTGTGTGTAACTGGTGTGTAACTGGTGTGTAACTGTGTGTAACTGGTGTGTAACTGTGTGCAGCAGTGTGTAACTGTGTGTAACTGTGTGTAACTGTGTGTAACTGGTGTGTAACTGGTGTGTAACTGGTGTGTAACTGTGTGTTACTGTGTGTAACTCGTGTGTAAGTGTGTGTAACTGGTGTGTAACTGTGTGTAACTGTGTGTAACTTTGTGTAACTGGTGTGTAACTGGTGAGTAACTGGTGTGTAACTGTGTGTAACTGGTGTGTAACTGGTGTGTAAGTGTGTGTAACTGGTGTGTAACTGGTGTGTAACTGTGTGTAACTGTGTGTAACTGGTGTGTAACTGGTGTGTAACTGTCTGTAACTGGTGTGTAGCTGTGTGTAACTGGTGTGTAACTGTGTGTAACTGGTGTGTAAGTGTGTGTAACTGGTGTGTAAGTGTGTGTAACTGGTGTGTAACTGTTGTGTAACTGGTGTGTAACTGGTGTGTAACTGGTGTGTAAGTGTGTGTAACTGGTGTGTAAGTGTGTGTAACTGGTGTGCAAGTGTGTGTAACTGGTATGTAATTGTGTGTAACTGTGTGTAACTGGTATGTGACTGTGTGTAACTGTGTGTAACTGTGTGTAACTGGTGTGTGACTGTGTGTAACTGTGTGTAACTGTGTGTAACTGGTGTGTAACTGTGTGTACCTGTGTGTAACTGTGTGTAACTGGTGTGTGACTGGTGTGTAACTGTGTGTAACTGTGTGTAACTATGTGTAACTGTGTGTAACTGGTGTGTAACTGTGTGTAACTGTGTGTAACTGGTGTGTAACTGGTGTGTAACTGTGTGTAACTGTGTGTAACTGTGTGTAACTGGTGTGTAACTGGTGTGTAACTGGTGTGTAACTGTGTGTTACTGTGTGTAACTGGTGTGTAAGTGTGTGTAACTGTGTGTAACTGGTGTGTAACTGGTGTGTAACTGGTGTGTAAGTGTGTGTAACTGGTGTGTAACTGGTGTGTAACTGGTGTGTAACTGTCTGTAACTGGTGTGTAGCTGTGTGTAACTGGTGTGTAACTGTGTGTAACTGTGTGTAACTGGTGTGTAAGTGTGTGTAACTGTGTGTAACTGGTGTGTAACTGGTGTGTAACTGGTGTGTAAGTGTGTGTAACTGGTGTGTAACTGGTGTGTAACTGTGTGTAACTGGTGTGTAACTGTGTGTAACTGTGTTTAACTGGTGTGTAAATGTGTGTAACTGTGTGTAGCTGGTGTGTAACTGGTGTGTAACTGTGTGTAACTGGTGTGTAACTGTGTGCAGCAGTGTGTAACTGTGTGTAACTGTGTGTAACTGGTGTGTAACTGGTGTGTAACTGTGTGTAACTGGTGTGTAACTGGTGAGTAACTGGTGTGTAACTGTGTGTAACTGGTGTGTAACTGTGTGTAACTGTGTGTAACTGGTGTGTAACTGGTGTGTAACTGTCTGTAACTGGTGTGTAGCTGTGTGTAACTGGTGTGTAACTGTGTGTAACTGTGTGTAACTGTGTGTAACTGGTGTGTAAGTGTGTGTAACTGTGTAACTGGTGTGTAACTGGTGTGTAACTGGTGTGTAAGTGTGTGTAACTGGTGTGTAACTGTGTGTAACTGGTGTGTAACTGGTGTGTAACTGTGTGTAACTGTGTGTAACTGTGTGTAACTGGTGTGTAACTGTGTGTAACTGTCTGTAACTGGTGTGTAACTGTGTGTAACTGGTGTGTAACTGTGTGTAACTGGTGTGTAACTGGTGTGTAACTGTGTGTAACTGGTGTGTAACTGTGTGCAGCAGTGTGTAACTGTGTGTAACTGTGTGTAACTGGTGTGTAACTGGTGTGTAACTGTGTGTTACTGTGTGTAACTGGTGTGTAAGTGTGTGTAACTGTGTGTAACTGGTGTGTAACTGGTGTGTAACTGTGTGTAACTGTGTGTAACCTTGTGTAACTGGTGTGTAACTGGTGAGTAACTGGTGTGTAACTGTGTGTAACTGGTGTGTAACTGGTGTGTAACTGTGTGTAACTGTGTGTAACTGGTGTGTAACTGGTGTGTAACTGGTGTGTAACTGTCTGTAACTGGTGTGTAGCTGTGTGTAACTGGTGTGTAACTGTGTGTAACTGTGTGTAACTGGTGTGTAAGTGTGTGTAACTGGTGTGTAAGTGTGTGTAACTGGTGTGTAACTGTTGTGTAACTGGTGTGTAACTGGTGTGTAAGTGTGTGTAACTGGTGTGTAAGTGTGTGTAACTGGTGTGCAAGTGTGTGTAACTGGTGTGTAATTGTGTGTAACTGTGTGTAACTGGTATGTGACTGTGTGTAACTGTGTGTAACTGTGTGTAACTGGTGAGTGACTGTGTGTAACTGTGTGTAACTGGTGTGTAACTGTGTGTACCTGTGTGTAACTGTGTGTAACTGGTGTGTGACTGGTGTGTAACTGTGTGTAACTGTGTGTAACTATGTGTAACTCTGTGTAACTGGTGTGTAACTGGTGTGTAACTGGTGTGTAACTGTGTGTAACTGGTGTGTAACTGGTGTGTAACTGGTGTGTAACTGTGTGTAACTGGTGTGTAACTGGTGTGTAACTGGTGTGTAACTGGTGTGTAACTGTGTGTTACTGTGTGTAACTGGTGTGTAAGTGTGTGTAACTGTGTGTAACTGGTGTGTAACTGGTGTGTAACTGTGTGTAACTGGTGTGTAACTGGTGTGTAACTGGTGTGTAACTGTCTGTAACTGGTGTGTAGCTGTGTGTAACTGGTGTGTAACTGTGTGTAACTGTGTGTAACTGGTGTGTAAGTGTGTGTAACTGGTGTGTAACTGGTGTGTAACTGGTGTGTAAGTGTGTGTAACTGGTTTGTAACTGGTGTGTAACTGGTGTGTAAGTGTGTGTAACTGGTGTGTAAGTGTGTGTAACTGGTGTGTAACTAGTGTGTAACTGGTATGTAAGTGTGTGTAACTGTGTGTAACTGGTGTGTAACTGGTTTGTAACTGTGTGTAACTGGTGTGTAAGTGTGTGTAACTGGTGTGTAACTGGTGTGTAACTGTGTGTAACAGTGTGTAACTGTGTGTAACTGTGTGTAACTGGTGTGTAACTGGTGTGCAACTGTGTGTAACTGGTGTGTAACTGGTGTGTAACTGTGTGTAACTGGTGTGTAACTGTGTGTAACTGGTGTGTAAGTGGTGTGTAACTGGTGTGTAACTGTGTGTAACTGGTGTGTAAGTGTGTGTAACTGTGTGTAACTGGTGTGTAACTGGTGTGTAACTGTGTGTAACTGCGTGTAACTGTGTGTAACTGGTGTGTAAGTGTGTGTAACTGTGTGTAACTGGTGTAAAAGTGTGTGTAACTGTGTGTAACTGGTGTGTAACTGGTGTGTAACTGGTGTGTAACTGGTGTGTAACTGTGTGTAACTGTCTGTAACTGGTGTGTAACTGGTGTGTAACTGGTGTGTAACTGTGTGTAACTGTGTGTAACTGGTGTGTAAGTATGTGTAAGTGTGTGTAACTGGTGTGTAACTGGTGTGTAACTGTGTGTAACTGGTGTGTAACTGTGTGTAACTGTGTTTAACTGGTGTGTAAATGTGTGTAACTGTGTGTAGCTGGTGTGTAACTGGTGTGTAACTGGTGTGTAACTGTGTGCAGCAGTGTGTAACTGTGTGTAACTGTGTGTAACTGGTGTGTAACTGGTGTGTAACTGTGTGTTACTGTGTGTAACTGGTGTGTAAGTGTGTGTAACTGTGTGTAACTGGTGTGTAACTGGTGAGTAACTGGTGTGTAACTGTGTGTAACTGGTGTGTAACTGTGTGTAACTGGTGTGTAACTGGTGTGTAACTGTCTGTAACTGGTGTGTAGCTGTGTGTAACTGGTGTGTAACTGTGTGTAACTGTGTGTAACTGTGTGTAACTGGTGTGTAAGTGTGTGTAACTGTGTGTAACTGGTGTGTAACTGGTGTGTAACTGGTGTGTAAGTGTGTGTAACTGGTGTGTAACTGTGTGTAACTGGTGTGTAACTTGTGTGTAACTGGTGTGTAACTGTGTGTAACTGTGTGTAACTGGTGTGTAACTGTGTGTAACTGGTGTGTAACTGGTGTGTAACTGTGTGTAACTGGTGTGTAACTGTGTGTAACTGGTGTGTAACTGGTGTGTAACTGTGTGTAACTGGTGTGTAACTGTGTGCAGCAGTGTGTAACTGTGTGTAACTGTGTGTAACTGGTGTGTAACTGGTGTGTAACTGGTGTGTAACTGTGTGTTACTGTGTGTAACTGGTGTGTAAGTGTGTGTAACTGTGTGTAACTGGTGTGTAACTGGTGTGTAACTGTGTGTAACTTTGTGTAACTGGTGAGTAACTGGTGTGTAACTGTGTGTAACTGGTGTGTAACTGGTGTGTAAGTGTGTGTAACTGGTGTGTAACTGGTGTGTAACTGGTGTGTAACTGTGTGTAACTGGTGTGTAACTGGTGTGTAACTGGTGTGTAGCTGTGTGTAACTGGTGTGTAACTGTGTGTAACTGTGTGTAACTGGTGTGTAAGTGTGTGTAACTGGTGTGCAAGTGTGTGTAACTGGTGTGTAATTGTGTGTAACTGTGTGTAACTGGTATGTGACTGTGTGTAACTGTGTGTAACTGTGTGTAACTGGTGAGTGACTGTGTGTAACTGTGTGTAACTGGTGTGTAACTGTGTGTACCTGTGTGTAACTGTGTGTAACTGGTGTGTGACTGGTGTGTAACTGTGTGTAACTGTGTGTAACTATGTGTAACTCTGTGTAACTGGTGTGTAACTGGTGTGTAACTGTGTGTAACTGGTGTGTAACTGGTGTGTAACTGGTGTGTAACTGTGTGTAACTGGTGTGTAACTGGTGTGTAACTGGTGTGTAACTGGTGTGTAACTGTGTGTTACTGTGTGTAACTGGTGTGTAAGTGTGTGTAACTGTGTGTAACTGGTGTGTAACTGGTGTGTAACTGTGTGTAACTGGTGTGTAACTGGTGTGTAACTGGTGTGTAACTGGTGTGTAACTGTCTGTAACTGGTGTGTAGCTGTGTGTAACTGGTGTGTAACTGTGTGTAACTGTGTGTAACTGGTGTGTAAGTGTGTGTAACTGGTGTGTAACTGGTGTGTAACTGGTGTGTAAGTGTGTGTAACTGGTTTGTAACTGGTGTGTAACTGGTGTGTAAGTGTGTGTAACTGGTGTGTAAGTGTGTGTAACTGGTGTGTAACTAGTGTGTAACTGGTGTGTAAGTGTGTGTAACTGTGTGTAACTGGTGTGTAACTGGTTTGTAACTGTGTGTAACTGGTGTGTAAGTGTGTGTAACTGGTGTGTAACTGGTGTGTAACTGTGTGTAACAGTGTGTAACTGTGTGTAACTGTGTGTAACTGGTGTGTAACTGGTGTGCAACTGTGTGTAACTGGTGTGTAACTGGTGTGTAACTGTGTGTAACTGGTGTGTAACTGTGTGTAACTGGTGTGTAAGTGGTGTGTAACTGGTGTGTAACTGTGTGTAACTGGTGTGTAAGTGTATGTAACTGTGTGTAACTGGTGTGTAACTGGTGTGTAACTGTGTGTAACTGCGTGTAACTGTGTGTAACTGGTGTGTAAGTGTGTGTAACTGTGTGTAACTGGTGTAAAAGTGTGTGTAACTGTGTGTAACTGGTGTGTAACTGGTGTGTAACTGGTGTGTAACTGGTGTGTAACTGGTGTGTAACTGTGTGTAACTGTCTGTAACTGGTGTGTAACTGGTGTGTAACTGTGTGTAACTGTGTGTAACTGTGTGTAACTGGTGTGTAAGTATGTGTAAGTGTGTGTAACTGGTGTGTAACTGGTGTGTAACTGTGTGTAACTGGTGTGTAACTGTGTGTAACTGTGTTTAACTGGTGTGTAAATGTGTGTAACTGTGTGTAGCTGGTGTGTAACTGGTGTGTAACTGGTGTGTAACTGTGTGCAGCAGTGTGTAACTGTGTGTAACTGTGTGTAACTGGTGTGTAACTGGTGTGTAACTGTGTGTAACTGGTGTGTAACTGGTGTGTAACTGTCTGTAACTGGTGTGTAGCTGTGTGTAACTGGTGTGTAACTGTGTGTAACTGTGTGTAACTGTGTGTAACTGGTGTGTAAGTGTGTGTAACTGTGTGTAACTGGTGTGTAACTGGTGTGTAACTGGTGTGTAAGTGTGTGTAACTGGTGTGTAACTGTGTGTAACTGGTGTGTAACTGGTGTGTAACTGGTGTGTAACTGTGTGTAACTGTGTGTAACTGGTGTGTAACTGTGTGTAACTGGTGTGTAACTGGTGTGTAACTGTGTGTAACTGGTGTGTAACTGTGTGTAACTGGTGTGTAACTGGTGTGTAACTGTGTGTAACTGGTGTGTAACTGTGTGTAACTGGTGTGTAACTGGTGTGTAACTGGTGTGTAACTGTGTGTAACTGCGTGTAACTGTGTGTAACTGGTGTGTAAGTGTGTGTAACTGTGTGTAACTGGTGTAAAAGTGTGTGTAACTGTGTGTAACTGGTGTGTAACTGGTGTGTAACTGGTGTGTAACTGGTGTGTAACTGGTGTGTAACTGTGTGTAACTGTCTGTAACTGGTGTGTAACTGGTGTGTAACTGGTGTGTAACTGTGTGTAACTGTGTGTAACTGGTGTGTAAGTATGTGTAAGTGTGTGTAACTGGTGTGTAACTGGTGTGTAACTGTGTGTAACTGGTGTGTAACTGTGTGTAACTGTGTTTAACTGGTGTGTAAATGTGTGTAACTGTGTGTAGCTGGTGTGTAACTGGTGTGTAACTGGTGTGTAACTGTGTGCAGCAGTGTGTAACTGTGTGTAACTGTGTGTAACTGGTGTGTAACTGGTGTGTAACTGTGTGTTACTGTGTGTAACTGGTGTGTAAGTGTGTGTAACTGTGTGTAACTGGTGTGTAACTGGTGAGTAACTGGTGTGTAACTGTGTGTAACTGGTGTGTAACTGTGTGTAACTGGTGTGTAACTGGTGTGTAACTGTCTGTAACTGGTGTGTAGCTGTGTGTAACTGGTGTGTAACTGTGTGTAACTGTGTGTAACTGTGTGTAACTGGTGTGTAAGTGTGTGTAACTGTGTGTAACTGGTGTGTAACTGGTGTGTAACTGGTGTGTAAGTGTGTGTAACTGGTGTGTAACTGTGTGTAACTGGTGTGTAACTGGTGTGTAACTGGTGTGTAACTGTGTGTAACTGTGTGTAACTGGTGTGTAACTGTGTGTAACTGGTGTGTAACTGGTGTGTAACTGTGTGTAACTGGTGTGTAACTGTGTGTAACTGGTGTGTAACTGGTGTGTAACTGTGTGTAACTGGTGTGTAACTGTGTGCAGCAGTGTGTAACTGTGTGTAACTGTGTGTAACTGGTGTGTAACTGGTGTGTAACTGGTGTGTAACTGTGTGTTACTGTGTGTAACTGGTGTGTAAGTGTGTGTAACTGTGTGTAACTGGTGTGTAACTGGTGTGTAACTGTGTGTAACTTTGTGTAACTGGTGAGTAACTGGTGAGTAACTGGTGTGTAACTGTGTGTAACTGGTGTGTAACTGGTGTGTAAGTGGTGTGTAACTGGTGTGTAACTGGTGTGTAACTGTGTGTAACTGGTGTGTAACTGGTGTGTAACTGGTGTGTAGCTGTGTGTAACTGGTGTGTAACTGTGTGTAACTGTGTGTAACTGGTGTGTAAGTGTGTGTAACTGGTGTGCAAGTGTGTGTAACTGGTGTGTAATTGTGTGTAACTGTGTGTAACTGGTATGTGACTGTGTGTAACTGTGTGTAACTGTGTGTAACTGGTGAGTGACTGTGTGTAACTGTGTGTAACTGGTGTGTAACTGTGTGTACCTGTGTGTAACTGTGTGTAACTGGTGTGTGACTGGTGTGTAACTGTGTGTAACTGTGTGTAACTATGTGTAACTCTGTGTAACTGGTGTGTAACTGGTGTGTAACTGGTGTGTAACTGTGTGTAACTGGTGTGTAACTGGTGTGTAACTGGTGTGTAACTGTGTGTAACTGGTGTGTAACTGGTGTGTAACTGGTGTGTAACTGGTGTGTAACTGTGTGTTACTGTGTGTAACTGGTGTGTAAGTGTGTGTAACTGTGTGTAACTGGTGTGTAACTGGTGTGTAACTGTGTGTAACTGGTGTGTAACTGGTGTGTAACTGGTGTGTAACTGGTGTGTAACTGTCTGTAACTGGTGTGTAGCTGTGTGTAACTGGTGTGTAACTGTGTGTAACTGTGTGTAACTGGTGTGTAAGTGTGTGTAACTGGTGTGTAACTGGTGTGTAACTGGTGTGTAAGTGTGTGTAACTGGTTTGTAACTGGTGTGTAACTGGTGTGTAAGTGTGTGTAACTGGTGTGTAAGTGTGTGTAACTGGTGTGTAACTAGTGTGTAACTGGTGTGTAAGTGTGTGTAACTGTGTGTAACTGGTGTGTAACTGGTTTGTAACTGTGTGTAACTGGTGTGTAAGTGTGTGTAACTGGTGTGTAACTGGTGTGTAACTGTGTGTAACAGTGTGTAACTGTGTGTAACTGTGTGTAACTGGTGTGTAACTGGTGTGCAACTGTGTGTAACTGGTGTGTAACTGGTGTGTAACTGTGTGTAACTGGTGTGTAACTGTGTGTAACTGGTGTGTAAGTGGTGTGTAACTGGTGTGTAACTGTGTGTAACTGGTGTGTAAGTGTGTGTAACTGTGTGTAACTGGTGTGTAACTGGTGTGTAACTGTGTGTAACTGCGTGTAACTGTGTGTAACTGGTGTGTAAGTGTGTGTAACTGTGTGTAACTGGTGTAAAAGTGTGTGTAACTGTGTGTAACTGGTGTGTAACTGGTGTGTAACTGGTGTGTAACTGGTGTGTAACTGGTGTGTAACTGGTGTGTAACTGTGTGTAACTGTCTGTAACTGGTGTGTAACTGGTGTGTAACTGTGTGTAACTGTGTGTAACTGTGTGTAACTGGTGTGTAAGTATGTGTAAGTGTGTGTAACTGGTGTGTAACTGGTGTGTAACTGTGTGTAACTGGTGTGTAACTGTGTGTAACTGTGTTTAACTGGTGTGTAAATGTGTGTAACTGTGTGTAGCTGGTGTGTAACTGGTGTGTAACTGGTGTGTAACTGTGTGCAGCAGTGTGTAACTGTGTGTAACTGTGTGTAACTGGTGTGTAACTGGTGTGTAACTGTGTGTTACTGTGTGTAACTGGTGTGTAAGTGTGTGTAACTGTGTGTAACTGGTGTGTAACTGGTGAGTAACTGGTGTGTAACTGTGTGTAACTGGTGTGTAACTGTGTGTAACTGGTGTGTAACTGGTGTGTAACTGTCTGTAACTGGTGTGTAGCTGTGTGTAACTGGTGTGTAACTGTGTGTAACTGTGTGTAACTGTGTGTAACTGGTGTGTAAGTGTGTGTAACTGTGTGTAACTGGTGTGTAACTGGTGTGTAACTGGTGTGTAAGTGTGTGTAACTGGTGTGTAACTGTGTGTAACTGGTGTGTAACTGGTGTGTAACTGGTGTGTAACTGTGTGTAACTGTGTGTAACTGGTGTGTAACTGTGTGTAACTGGTGTGTAACTGGTGTGTAACTGTGTGTAACTGGTGTGTAACTGTGTGTAACTGGTGTGTAACTGGTGTGTAACTGTGTGTAACTGGTGTGTAACTGTGTGCAGCAGTGTGTAACTGTGTGTAACTGTGTGTAACTGGTGTGTAACTGGTGTGTAACTGGTGTGTAACTGTGTGTTACTGTGTGTAACTGGTGTGTAAGTGTGTGTAACTGTGTGTAACTGGTGTGTAACTGGTGTGTAACTGTGTGTAACTTTGTGTAACTGGTGAGTAACTGGTGTGTAACTGTGTGTAACTGGTGTGTAACTGGTGTGTAAGTGTGTGTAACTGGTGTGTAACTGGTGTGTAACTGGTGTGTAACTGTGTGTAACTGGTGTGTAACTGGTGTGTAACTGGTGTGTAGCTGTGTGTAACTGGTGTGTAACTGTGTGTAACTGTGTGTAACTGGTGTGTAAGTGTGTGTAACTGGTGTGTAAGTGTGTGTAACTGGTGTGTAACTGTTGTGTAACTGGTGTGTAACTGGTGTGTAACTGGTGTGTAAGTGTGTGTAACTGGTGTGTAAGTGTGTGTAACTGGTGTGCAAGTGTGTGTAACTGGTGTGTAAATGTGTGGAACTGTGTGTAGCTGGTGTGTAACTGGTGTGTAACTGTGTGTAACTGGTGTGTAACTGTGTGCAGCAGTGTGTAACTGTGTGTAACTGTGTGTAACTGGTGTGTAACTGGTGTGTAACTGTGTGTTACTGTGTGTAACTGGTGTGTAAGTGTGTGTAACTGTGTGTAACTGGTGTGTAACTGGTGAGTAACTGGTGTGTAACTGTGTGTAACTGGTGTGTAACTGTCTGTAACTGGTGTGTCGCTGTGTGTAACTGGTGTGTAACTGTGTGTAACTGTGTGTAACTGTGTGTAACTGGTGTGTAAGTGTGTGTAACTGTGTAACTGGTGTGTAACTGGTGTGTCACTGGTGTGTAACTGGTGTGTAACTGGTGTGTAACTGTGTGTAACTGGTGTGTAACTGGTGTGTAACTGTGTGTAACTGTGTGTAACTGGTGTGTAACTGTGTGTAACTGGTGTGTAACTGGTGTGTAACTGTGTGTAACTGGTGTGTAACTGTGTGTAACTGGTGTGTAACTGGTGTGTAACTGTGTGTAACTGGTGTGTAACTGTGTGCAGCAGTGTGTAACTGTGTGTAACTGTGTGTAACTGGTGTGTAACTGGTGTGTAACTGTGTGTTACTGTGTGTAACTGGTGTGTAAGTGTGTGTAACTGTGTGTAACTGGTGTGTAACTGGTGTGTAACTGGTGTGTAACTGTGTGTAACTGTGTGTAACCTTGTGTAACTGGTGTGTAACTGGTGAGTAACTGTGTGTAACCGGTGTGTAACTGGTGTGTAACTGTGTGTAACTGTGTGTAACTGGTGTGTAACTGGTGTGTAGCTGTCTGTAACTGGTGTGTAGCTGTGTGTAACTGGTGTGTAACTGTGTGTAACTGTGTGTAACTGGTGTGTAAGTGTGTGTAACTGGTGTGTAAGTGTGTGTAACTGGTGTGTAACTGTTGTGTAAGTGTGTGTAACTGGTGTGTAAGTGTGTGTAACTGGTGTGCAAGTGTGTGTAACTGGTGTGCAATTGTGTGTAACTGTGTGTAACTGGTATGTGACTGTGTGTAACTGTGTGTAACTGTGTGTAACTGGTGAGTGACTGTGTGTAACTGTGTGTAACTGGTGTGTGACTGGTGTGTAACTGTGTGTAACTGTGTGTAACTATGTGTAACTCTGTGTAACTGGTGTGTAACTGGTGTGTAACTGGTGTGTAACTGTGTGTAATTGTGTGTAACTGGTGTGTAACTGTGTGTAACTGTGTGTAACTGGTGTGTAACTGGTGTGTAACTGGTGTGTAACTGTGTGTTACTGTGTGTAACTGGTGTGTAAGTGTGTGTAACTGTGTGTAACTGGTGTGTAACTGGTGTGTAACTGTGTGTAACTGGTGTGTAACTGGTGTGTAACTGGTGTGTAACTGTCTGTAACTGGTGTGTAGCTGTGTGTAACTGGTGTGTAACTGTGTGTAACTGGTGTGTAAGTGTGTGTAACTGGTGTGTAACTGGTGTGTAAGTGTGTGTAACTGGTTTGTAACTGGTGCGTAACTGGTGTGTAAGTGTGTGTAACTGGTGTGTAAGTGTGTGTAACTGGTGTGTAACTAGTGTGTAACTGGTGTGTAAGTGTGTGTAACTGTGTGTAACTGGTGTGTAACTGGTTTGTAACTGTGTGTAACTGGTGTGTAAGTGTGTGTAACTGGTGTGTAACTGGTGTGTAACTGTGTGTAACAGTGTGTAACTGTGTGTAACTGTGTGTAACTGGTGTGCAACTGTGTGTAACTGGTGTGTAACTGGTGTGTAACTGTGTGTAACTGGTGTGTAACTGTGTGTAACTGGTGTGTAAGTGGTGTGTAACTGGTGTGTAACTGTGTGTAACTGGTGTGTAACTGGTGTGTAACTGTGTGTAACTGCGTGTAACTGTGTGTAACTGGTGTGTAAGTGTGTGTAACTGTGTGTAACTGGTGTAAAAGTGTGTGTAACTCTGTGTAACTGGTGTGTAACTGGTGTGTAACTGTGTGTAACTGGTGTGTAACTGGTGTGTAACTGTGTGTAACTGTCTGTAACTGGTGTGTAACTGGTGTGTAACTGGTGTGTAACTGTGTGTAACTGTGTGTAACTGTGTGTAACTGGTGTGTAAGTATGTGTAAGTGTGTGTAACTGGTGTGTAACTGGTGTGTAACTGTGTGTAACTGGTGTGTAACTGTGTGTAACTGTGTTTAACTGGTGTGTAAATGTGTGTAACTGTGTGTAGCTGGTGTGTAACTGGTGTGTAACTGGTGTGTAACTGTGTGCAGCAGTGTGTAACTGTGTGTAACTGTGTGTAACTGGTGTGTAACTGGTGTGTAACTGTGTGTTACTGTGTGTAACTGGTGTGTAACTGGTGTGTAACTGGTGTGTAACTGGTGTGTAACTGTCTGTAACTGGTGTGTAGCTGTGTGTAACTGGTGTGTAACTGTGTGTAACTGTGTGTAACTGGTGTGCAAGTATGTGTAACTGTGTGTAACTGGTGTGTAACTGGTGTGTAACTGGTGTGTAAGTGTGTGTAACTGGTGTGTAACTGGTGTGTAACTGGTGTGTAACTGTGTGTTACTGTGTGTAACTGGTGTGTAAGTGTGTGTAACTGTGTGTAACTGGTGTGTAACTGGTGAGTAACTGGTGTGTAACTGTGTGTAACTGGTGTGTAACTGTGTGTAACTGGTGTGTAACTGGTGTGTAACTGTCTGTAACTGGTGTGTAGCTGTGTGTAACTGGTGTGTAACTGTGTGTAACTGTGTGTAACTGGTGTGTAAGTGTGTGTAACTGTGTGTAACTGGTGTGTAACTGGTGTGTAACTGGTGTGTAAGTGTGTGTAACTGGTGTGTAACTGTGTGTAACTGGTGTGTAACTGTGTGTAACTGGTGTGTAACTGTGTGTAACTGTGTGTAACTGTGTATAACTGGTGTGTAACTGGTGTGTAACTGGTGTGTAACTGTGTGTAACTGGTGTGTAACTGTGTGTAACTGGTGTGTAACTGGTGTGTAACTGTGTGTAACTGGTGTGTAACTGTGTGCAGCAGTGTGTAAATGTGTGTAACTGTGTGTAACTGGTGTGTAACTGGTGTGTAACTGTGTGTTACTGTGTGTAACTGGTGTGTAAGTGTGTGTAACTGTGTGTAACTGGTGTGTAAATGTGTGTAACTGTGTGTAACTTTGTGTAACTGGTGTGTAACTGGTGAGTAACTGGTGTGTAACTGTGTGTAACTGGTGTGTAACTGGTGTGTAAGTGTGTGTAACTGGTGTGTAACTGGTGTGTAACTGTGTGTAACTGTGTGTAACTGGTGTGTAACTGGTGTGTAACTGTCTGTAACTGGTGTGTAGCTGTGTGTAACTGGTGTGTAACTGTGTGTAACTGTGTGTAACTGGTGTGTAAGTGTGTGTAACTGGTGTGTAAGTGTGTGTAACTGGTGTGTAACTGTTGTGTAACTGGTGTGTAACTGGTGTGTAAGTGTGTGTAACTGGTGTGTAAGTGTGTGTAACTGGTGTGCAAGTGTGTGTAACTGGTGTGTAATTGTGTGTAACTGTGTGTAACTGGTATGTGACTGTGTGTAACTGTGTGTAACTGTGTGTAACTGTGTGTAACTGGTGTGTGACTGTGTGTAACTGTGTGTAACTGTGTGTAACTGGTGTGTAACTGTGTGTAACTATGTGTAACTGTGTGTAACTGGTGTGTAACTGTGTGTAACTGGTGTGTAACTGTGTGTAACTGTGTGTAACTGGTGTGTAACTGGTGTGTAACTGTGTGTAACTGGTGTGTAACTGGTGTGTAACTGGTGTGTAAGTGTGTGTAACTGGTGTGTAACTGTGTGTAACTGGTGTGTAACTGGTGTAACTGGTGTGTAACTGGTGTGTAACTGTGTGTAACTGTGTGTAACTGTGTATAACTGGTGTGTAACTGGTGTGTAACTGGTGTGTAACTGTGTGTAACTGGTGTGTAACTGTGTGTAACTGGTGTGTAACTGGTGTGTAACTGTGTGTAACTGGTGTGTAACTGTGTGCAGCAGTGTGTAAATGTGTGTAACTGTGTGTAACTGGTGTGTAACTGGTGTGTAACTGGTGTGTTACTGTGTGTAACTGGTGTGTAAGTGTGTGTAACTGTGTGTAACTGGTGTGTAACTGTGTGTAACTGTGTGTAACTTTGTGTAACTGGTGTGTAACTGGTGAGTAACTGGTGTGTAACTGTGTGTAACTGGTGTGTAACTGGTGTGTAAGTGTGTGTAACTGGTGTGTAACTGGTGTGTAACTGTGTGTAACTGTGTGTAACTGGTGTGTAACTGTCTGTAACTGGTGTGTAGCTGTGTGTAACTGGTGTGTAACTGTGTGTAACTGTGTGTAACTGGTGTGTAAGTGTGTGTAACTGGTGTGTAAGTGTGTGTAACTGGTGTGTAACTGTTGTGTAACTGGTGTGTAACTGGTGTGTAAGTGTGTGTAACTGGTGTGTAAGTGTGTGTAACTGGTGTGCAAGTGTGTGTAACTGGTGTGTAATTGTGTGTAACTGTGTGTAACTGGTATGTGACTGTGTGTAACTGTGTGTAACTGTGTGTAACTGTGTGTAACTGGTGTGTGACTGTGTGTAACTGTGTGTAACTGTGTGTAACTGGTGTGTGACTGGTGTGTAACTGTGTGTAACTATGTGTAACTGTGTGTAACTGGTGTGTAAGTGTGTGTAACTGGTGTGTAAGTGTGTGTAACTGGTGTGTAACTGTTGTGTAACTGGTGTGTAACTGGTGTGTAACTGTGTGTAACTGGTGTGTAAGTGTGTGTAACTGGTGTGTAACTGTTGTGTAACTGGTGTGTAACTGGTGTGTAAGTGTGTGTAACTGGTGTGTAAGTGTGTGTAACTGGTGTGCAAGTGTGTGTAACTGGTGTGTAATTGTGTGTAACTGTGTGTAACTGGTATGTGACTGTGTGTAACTGTGTGTAACTGTGTGTAACTGGTGAGTGACTGTGTGTAACTGTGTGTAACTGGTGTGTAACTGTGTGTACCTGTGTGTAACTGTGTGTAACTGGTGTGTGACTGGTGTGTAACTGTGTGTAACTGTGTGTAACTATGTGTAACTCTGTGTAACTGGTGTGTAACTGGTGTGTAACTGGTGTGTAACTGTGTGTAACTGGTGTGTAACTGGTGTGTAACTGTGTGTAACTGGTGTGTAACTGGTGTGTAACTGGTGTGTAACTGTCTGTAACTGGTGTGTAGCTGTGTGTAACTGGTGTGTAACTGTGTGTAACTGTGTGTAACTGGTGTGTAACTGTGTGTAACTGGTGTGTAACTGGTGTGTAAGTGTGTGTAACTGGTTTGTAACTGGTGTGTAACTGGTGTGTAAGTGTGTGTAACTGGTGTGTAAGTGTGTGTAACTGGTGTGTAACTAGTGTGTAACTGGTGTGTAAGTGTGTGTAACTGTGTGTAACTGGTGTGTAACTGGTTTGTAACTGTGTGTAACTGGTGTGTAAGTGTGTGTAACTGGTGTGTAACTGGTGTGTAACTGGTGTGTAACAGTGTGTAACTGTGTGTAACTGTGTGTAACTGGTGTGTAACTGGTGTGCAACTGTGTGTAACTGGTGTGTAACTGGTGTGTAACTGTGTGTAACTGGTGTGTAACTGTGTGTAACTGGTGTGTAAGTGGTGTGTAACTGGTGTGTAACTGTGTGTAACTGGTGTGTAAGTGTGTGTAACTGTGTGTAACTGGTGTGTAACTGGTGTGTAACTGTGTGTAACTGCGTGTAACTGTGTGTAACTGGTGTGTAAGTGTGTGTAACTGTGTGTAACTGGTGTAAAAGTGTGTGTAACTGTGTGTAACTGGTGTGTAACTGGTGTGTAACTGTGTGTAACTGGTGTGTAACTGGTGTGTAACTGTGTGTAACTGTCTGTAACTGGTGTGTAACTGGTGTGTAACTGGTGTGTAACTGTGTGTAACTGTGTGTAACTGTGTGTAACTGGTGTGTAAGTATGTGTAAGTGTGTGTAACTGGTGTGTAACTGGTGTGTAACTGTGTGTAACTGTGTGTAACTGTGTTTAACTGGTGTGTAAATGTGTGTAACTGTGTGTAGCTGGTGTGTAACTGGTGTGTAACTGGTGTGTAACTGTGTGCAGCAGTGTGTAACTGTGTGTAACTGTGTGTAACTGGTGTGTAACTGGTGTGTAACTGTGTGTTACTGTGTGTAACTGGTGTGTAAGTGTGTGTAACTGTGTGTAACTGGTGTGTAACTGGTGAGTAACTGGTGTGTAACTGTGTGTAACTGGTGTGTAACTGTGTGTAACTGGTGTGTAACTGGTGTGTAACTGTCTGTAACTGGTGTGTAGCTGTGTGTAACTGGTGTGTAACTGTGTGTAACTGTGTGTAACTGGTGTGTAAGTGTGTGTAACTGTGTGTAACTGGTGTGTAACTGGTGTGTAAGTGTGTGTAACTGGTGTGTAACTGTGTGTAACTGTGTGTAACTGGTGTGTAACTGGTGTGTAACTGGTGTGTAACTGTGTGTAACTGTGTGTAACTGGTGTGTAACTGTGTGTAACTGGTGTGTAACTGGTGTGTAACTGTGTGTAACTGGTGTGTAACTGTGTGTAACTGGTGTGTAACTGGTGTGTAACTGTGTGTAACTGGTGTGTAACTGTGTGCAGCAGTGTGTAACTGTGTGTAACTGTGTGTAACTGGTGTGTAACTGGTGTGTAACTGGTGTGTAACTGTGTGTTACTGTGTGTAACTGGTGTGTAAGTGTGTGTAACTGTGTGTAACTGGTGTGTAACTGGTGAGTAACTGGTGTGTAACTGTGTGTAACTGGTGTGTAACTGTGTGTAACTGGTGTGTAACTGGTGTGTAACTGTCTGTAACTGGTGTGTAGCTGTGTGTAACTGGTGTGTAACTGTGTGTAACTGTGTGTAACTGGTGTGTAAGTGTGTGTAACTGTGTGTAACTGGTGTGTAACTGGTGTGTAAGTGTGTGTAACTGGTGTGTAACTGTGTGTAACTGTGTGTAACTGGTGTGTAACTGGTGTGTAACTGGTGTGTAACTGTGTGTAACTGTGTGTAACTGGTGTGTAACTGTGTGTAACTGGTGTGTAACTGGTGTGTAACTGTGTGTAACTGGTGTGTAACTGTGTGTAACTGGTGTGTAACTGGTGTGTAACTGTGTGTAACTGGTGTGTAACTGTGTGCAGCAGTGTGTAACTGTGTGTAACTGTGTGTAACTGGTGTGTAACTGGTGTGTAACTGGTGTGTAACTGTGTGTTACTGTGTGTAACTGGTGTGTAAGTGTGTGTAACTGTGTGTAACTGGTGTGTAACTGGTGTGTAACTGTGTGTAACTTTGTGTAACTGGTGAGTAACTGGTGTGTAACTGTGTGTAACTGGTGTGTAACTGGTGTGTAAGTGTGTGTAACTGGTGTGTAACTGGTGTGTAACTGGTGTGTAACTGTGTGTAACTGGTGTGTAACTGGTGTGTAACTGTCTGTAACTGGTGTGTAGCTGTGTGTAACTGGTGTGTAACTGTGTGTAACTGTGTGTAACTGGTGTGTAAGTGTGTGTAACTGGTGTGTAAGTGTGTGTAACTGGTGTGTAACTGTTGTGTAACTGGTGTGTAACTGGTGTGTAACTGGTGTGTAAGTGTGTGTAACTGGTGTGTAAGTGTGTGTAACTGGTGTGCAAGTGTGTGTAACTGGTGTGTAAATGTGTGTAACTGTGTGTAGCTGGTGTGTAACTGGTGTGTAACTGTGTGTAACTGGTGTGTAACTGTGTGCAGCAGTGTGTAACTGTGTGTAACTGTGTGTAACTGGTGTGTAACTGTGTGTTACTGTGTGTAACTGGTGTGTAAGTGTGTGTAACTGTGTGTAACTGGTGTGTAACTGGTGAGTAACTGGTGTGTAACTGTGTGTAACTGGTGTGTAACTGTCTGTAACTGGTGTGTAGCTGTGTGTAACTGGTGTGTAACTGTGTGTAACTGTGTGTAACTGGTGTGTAAGTGTGTGTAACTGTGTAACTGGTGTGTAACTGGTGTGTAACTGGTGTGTAAGTGTGTGTAACTGGTGTGTAACTGTGTGTAACTGTGTGTAACTGGTGTGTAACTGGTGTGTAACTGTGTGTAACTGTGTGTAACTGGTGTGTAACTGTGTGTAACTGGTGTGTAACTGGTGTGTAACTGTGTGTAACTGGTGTGTAACTGTGTGTAACTGGTGTGTAACTGGTGTGTAACTGTGTGTAACTGGTGTGTAACTGTGTGCAGCAGTGTGTAACTGTGTGTAACTGTGTGTAACTGTGTGTAACCTTGTGTAACTGGTGTGTAACTGGTGAGTAACTGGTGTGTAACTGTGTGTAACTGGTGTGTAACTGGTGTGTAACTGTGTGTAACTGTGTGTAACTGGTGTGTAACTGGTGTGTAACTGTCTGTAACTGGTGTGTAACTGTGTGTAACTGGTGTGTAACTGTGTGTAACTGTGTGTAACTGGTGTGTAAGTGTGTGTAACTGGTGTGTAAGTGTGTGTAACTGGTGTGTAACTGTTGTGTAACTGGTGTGTAACTGGTGTGTAAGTGTGTGTAACTGGTGTGTAAGTGTGTGTAACTGGTGTGCAAGTGTGTGTAACTGGTGTGTAATTGTGTGTAACTGTGTGTAACTGGTATGTGACTGTGTGTAACTGTGTGTAACTGTGTGTAACTGGTGAGTGACTGTGTGTAACTGTGTGTAACTGGTGTGTAACTGTGTGTACCTGTGTGTAACTGGTGTGTGACTGGTGTGTAACTGTGTGTAACTGTGTGTAACTATGTGTAACTCTGTGTAACTGGTGTGTAACTGGTGTGTAACTGTGTGTAACTGTGTGTAACTGGTGTGTAACTGGTGTGTAACTGTGTGTAACTGTGTGTAACTGTGTGTAACTGGTGTGTAACTGGTGTGTAACTGTGTGTTACTGTGTGTAACTGGTGTGTAAGTGTGTGTAAGTGTGTGTAACTGGTGTGTAACTGGTGTGTAACTGTGTGTAACTGGTGTGTAACTGGTGTGTAACTGGTGTGTAACTGGTGTGTAACTGTCTGTAACTGGTGTGTAGCTGTGTGTAACTGGTGTGTAACTGTGTGTAACTGTGTGTAACTGGTGTGTAAGTGTGTGTAACTGGTGTGTAACTGGTGTGTAAGTGTGTGTAACTGGTTTGTAACTGGTGTGTAACTGGTGTGTAAGTGTGTGTAACTGGTGTGTAAGTGTGTGTAACTGTTGTGTAACTAGTGTGTAACTGGTGTGTAAGTGTGTGTAACTGTGTGTAACTGGTGTGTAACTGGTTTGTAACTGTGTGTAACTGGTGTGTAAGTGTGTGTAACTGGTGTGTAACTGGTGTGTAACTGTGTGTAACAGTGTGTAACTGTGTGTAACTGTGTGTAACTGGTGTGTAACTGGTGTGCAACTGTGTGTAACTGGTGTGTAACTGGTGTGTAACTGTGTGTAACTGGTGTGTAACTGTGTGTAACTGGTGTGTAAGTGGTGTGTAACTGGTGTGTAACTGGTGTGTAAGTGTGTGTAACTGTGTGTAACTGGTGTGTAACTGTGTGTAACTGCGTGTAACTGTGTGTAACTGGTGTGTAAGTGTGTGTAACTGTGTGTAACTGGTGTAAAAGTGTGTGTAACTGTGTGTAACTGGTGTGTAACTGGTGTGTAACTGTGTGTAACTGGTGTGTAACTGGTGTGTAACTGTGTGTAACTGTCTGTAACTGGTGTGTAACTGGTGTGTAACTGGTGTGTAACTGTGTGTAACTGTGTGTAACTGTGTGTAACTGGTGTGTAAGTATGTGTAAGTGTGTGTAACTGGTGTGTAACTGGTGTGTAACTGTGTGTAACTGGTGTGTAACTGTGTGTAACTGTGTTTAACTGGTGTGTAAATGTGTGTAACTGTGTGTAGCTGGTGTGTAACTGGTGTGTAACTGGTGTGTAACTGTGTGCAGCAGTGTGTAACTGTGTGTAACTCTGTGTAACTGGTGTGTAACTGGTGTGTAACTGTGTGTTACTGTGTGTAACTGGTGTGTAAGTGTGTGTAACTGTGTGTAACTGGTGTGTAACTGGTGAGTAACTGGTGTGTAACTGTGTGTAACTGGTGTGTAACTGTGTGTAACTGGTGTGTAACTGGTGTGTAACTGTCTGTAACTGGTGTGTAGCTGTGTGTAACTGGTGTGTAACTGTGTGTAACTGTGTGTAACTGGTGTGTAAGTGTGTGTAACTGTGTGTAACTGGTGTGTAACTGGTGTGTAACTGGTGTGTAAGTGTGTGTAACTGGTGTGTAACTGTGTGTAACTGGTGTGTAACTGGTGTGTAACTGGTGTGTAACTGTGTGTAACTGTGTGTAACTGGTGTGTAACTGTGTGTAACTGGTGTGTAACTGGTGTGTAACTGTGTGTAACTGGTGTGTAACTGTGTGTAACTGGTGTGTAACTGTGTGTAACTGGTGTGTAACTGTGTGCAGCAGTGTGTAACTGTGTGTAACTGTGTGTAACTGGTGTGTAACTGGTGTGTAACTGGTGTGTAACTGTGTGTTACTGTGTGTAACTGGTGACTAAGTGTGTGTAACTGTGTGTAACTGGTGTGTAACTGGTGTGTAACTGTGTGTAACTTTGTGTAACTGGTGAGTAACTGGTGTGTAACTGTGTGTAACTGGTGTGTAACTGGTGTGTAAGTGTGTGTAACTGGTGTGTAACTGGTGTGTAACTGGTGTGTAACTGTGTGTAACTGGTGTGTAACTGGTGTGTAACTGTCTGTAACTGGTGTGTAGCTGTGTGTTACTGGTGTGTAACTGTGTGTAACTGTGTGTAACTGGTGTGTAAGTGTGTGTAACTGGTGTGTAAGTGTGTGTAACTGGTGTGTAACTGTTGTGTAACTGGTGTGTAACTGGTGTGTAACTGGTGTGTAAGTGTGTGTAACTGGTGTGTAAGTATGTGTAACTGGTGTGCAAGTGTGTGTAACTGGTGTGTAATTGTGTGTAACTGTGTGTAACTGGTATGTGACTGTGTGTAACTGTGTGTAACTGGTGTGTGACTGTGTGTAACTGTGTGTAACTGTGTGTAACTGGTGTGTAACTGTGTGTACCTGTGTGTAACTGTGTGTAACTGGTGTGTGACTGGTGTGTAACTGTGTGTAACTGTGTGTAACTATGTGTAACTGTGTGTAACTGGTGTGTAACTGGTGTGTAACTGGTGTGTAACTGTGTGTAACTGGTGTGTAACTGTGTGTAACTGTGTGTAACTGTGTGTAACTGTGTGTAACTGGTGTGTAACTGGTGTGTAACTGTGTGTTACTGTGTGTAACTGGTGTGTAAGTGTGTGTAACTGTGTGTAACTGGTGTGTAACTGGTGTGTAAGTGTGTGTAACTGTGTGTAACTGGTGTGTAACTGGTGTGTAACTGGTGTGTAACTGGTGTGTAACTGTCTGTAACTGGTGTGTAGCTGTGTGTAACTGGTGTGTAACTGTGTGTAACTGTGTGTAACTGGTGTGCAAGTGTGTGTAACTGTGTGTAACTGGTGTGTAACTGGTGTGTAACTGGTGTGTAAGTGTGTGTAACTGGTGTGTAACTGGTGTGTAACTGTGTGTAACTGGTGTGTAACTGTGTTTAACTGGTGTGTAAATGTGTGTAACTGTGTGTAGCTGGTGTGTAACTGGTGTGTAACTGTGTGTAACTGGTGTGTAACTGTGTGCAGCAGTGTGTAACTGTGTGTAACTGGTGTGTAACTGGTGTGTAACTGTGTGTTACTGTGTGTAACTGGTGTGTAAGTGTGTGTAACTGTGTGTAACTGGTGTGTAACTGGTGAGTAACTGGTGTGTAACTGTGTGTAACTGGTGTGTAACTGTGTGTAACTGTGTGTAACTGGTGTGTAACTGGTGTGTAACTGTCTGTAACTGGTGTGTAGCTGTGTGTAACTGGTGTGTAACTGTGTGTAACTGTGTGTAACTGGTGTGTAAGTGTGTGTAACTGTGTGTAACTGGTGTGTAACTGGTGTGTAAGTGTGTGTAACTGGTGTGTAACTGTGTGTAACTGGTGTGTAACTGTGTGTAACTGGTGTGTAACTGGTGTGTAACTGTGTGTAACTGTGTGTAACTGTGTATAACTGGTGTGTAACTGGTGTGTAACTGGTGTGTTACTGTGTGTAACTGGTGTGTAACTGTGTGTAACTGGTGTGTAACTGGTGTGTAACTGTGTGTAACTGGTGTGTAACTGTGTGCAGCAGTGTGTAAATGTGTGTAACTGTGTGTAACTGGTGTGTAACTGGTGTGTAACTGGTGTGTAACTGTGTGTTACTGTGTGTAACTGGTGTGTAAGTGTGTGTAACTGTGTGTAACTGGTGTGTAACTGTGTGTAACTGTGTGTAACTTTGTGTAACTGGTGTGTAACTGGTGAGTAACTGGTGTGTAACTGTGTGTAACTGGTGTGTAACTGGTGTGTAAGTGTGTGTAACTGGTGTGTAACTGGTGTGTAACTGTGTGTAACTGTGTGTAACTGGTGTGTAACTGTCTGTAACTGGTGTGTAGCTGTGTGTAACTGGTGTGTAACTGTGTGTAACTGTGTGTAACTGGTGTGTAAGTGTGTGTAACTGGTGTGTAAGTGTGTGTAACTGGTGTGTAACTGTTGTGTAACTGGTGTGTAACTGGTGTGTAAGTGTGTGTAACTGGTGTGTAAGTGTGTGTAACTGGTGTGGAAGTGTGTGTAACTGGTGTGTAATTGTGTGTAACTGTGTGTAACTGGTATGTGACTGTGTGTAACTGTGTGTAACTGTGTGTAACTGTGTGTAACTGGTGTGTGACTGTGTGTAACTGTGTGTAACTGTGTGTAACTGGTGTGTGACTGGTGTGTAACTGTGTGTAACTATGTGTAACTGTGTGTAACTGGTGTGTAACTGTGTGTAACTGGTGTGTAACTGTGTGTAACTGTGTGTAACTGGTGTGTAACTGGTGTGTAACTGTGTGTAACTGGTGTGTAACTGGTGTGTAACTGGTGTGTAACTGTGTGTTACTGTGTGTAACTGGTGTGTAAGTGTGTGTAACTGTGTGTAACTGGTGTGTAACTGGTGTGTAAGTGTGTGTAACTGTGTGTAACTGTGTGTAACTGGTGTGTAACTGGTGTGTAACTGGTGTGTAACTGTCTGTAACTGGTGTGTAGCTGTGTGTAACTGGTGTGTAACTGTGTGTAACTGTGTGTAACTGGTGTGTAAGTGTGTGTAACTGTGTGTAACTGGTGTGTAACTGGTGTGTAACTGGTGTGTAAGTGTGTGTAACTGGTGTGTAACTGTGTGTAACTGGTGTGTAACTGGTGTGTAACTGGTGTGTAAGTGTGTGTAACTGGTGTGTAACTGGTGTGTAAGTGTGTGTAACTGGTGTGCAAGTGTGTGTAACTGGTGTGTAACTGGTGTGTAAGTGTGTGTAACTGGTGTGTAACTAGTGTGTAAGTGGTTTGTAAGTGGTGTGTAACTGGTGTGTAAGTGTGTGTAACTGGTGTGTAAGTGTGTGTAACTGGTGTGTAAGTGTGTGTAACTGGTGTGTAACTGGTGTGTAAGTGTGTGTAACTGGTGTGTAAGTGTGTGTAACTGGTGTGTAACTGGTGTGTAAGTGTGTGTAACTGGTGTGTAACTGTGTGTAACTGGTGTGTAAGTGTGTGTAACTGGTGTGTAACTGGTGTGTAACTGTGTGTAACTGCGTGTAACTGTGTGTAACTGTGTGTAACTGGTGTGTAAGTGTGTGTAACTGTGTGTAACTGGTGTGTAAGTGTGTGTAACTGGTGTGCAAGTGTGTGTAACTGGTGTGTAACTGGTGTGCAAGTGTGTGTAACTGGTGTGTAAGTGGTGTGTAACTGGTGTGTAAGTGTGTGTAACTGGTGTGTAAGTGTGTGTAACTGGTGTGTAACTGGTGTGTAAGTGCGTGTAACTGGTGTGTAACTGGTGTGTAACTGGTTTGTAAGTGTGTGTAACTGGTGTGTAAGTGTGTGTAACTGGTGTGTAACAAGTGTGTAACTGGTGTGTAAGTGTGTGTAACTGTGTGTAACTGGTGTGTAACTGGTGTGTAACTGTGTGTAACTGGTGTGTAAGTGTGTGTAACTGGTGTGTAACTGGTGTGTAACTGTGTGTAACAGTGTGTAACAGTGTGTAACAGTGTGTAACTGGTGTGTAACTGGTGTGCAACTGTGTGTAACTGGTGTGTAACTGGTGTGTAACTGGTGTGTGACTGTGTGTAACTGTGTGTAACTGTGTGTAACTGGTGTGTAACTGTGTGTACCTGTGTGTAACTGTGTGTAACTGGTGTGTAACTGGTGTGTAACAGTGTGTAACTGGTGTGTAACTGGTGTGTAACTGGTATGTGACTGTGTGTAACTGTGTGTAACTGGTGTGTGACTGTGTGTAACTGTGTGTAACTGTGTGTAACTGGTGTGTAACTGTGTGTACCTGTGTGTAACTGTGTGTAACTGGTGTGTGACTGGTGTGTAACTGTGTGTAACTGTGTGTAACTATGTGTAACTGTGTGTAACTGGTGTGTAACTGTGTGTTACTGTGTGTAACTGGTGTGTAAGTGTGTGTAACTGGTGTGTAAGTGTGTGTAACTGTGTGTAACTGGTGTGTAACTGGTGTGTAACTGGTGTGTAACTGGTGTGTAACTGTCTGTAACTGGTGTGTAGCTGTGTGTAACTGGTGTGTAACTGTGTGTAACTGTGTGTAACTGGTGTGTAAGTGTGTGTAACTGTGTGTAACTGGTGTGTAACTGGTGTGTAACTGGTGTGTAAGTGTGTGTAACTGGTGTGTAACTGTGTGTAACTGGTGTGTAACTGGTGTGTAACTGGTGTGTAAGTGTGTGTAACTGGTGTGTAACTGTGTGTAACTGGTGTGTAACTGGTGTGTAACTGGTGTGTAAGTGTGTGTAACTGGTGTGTAACTGGTGTGTAAGTGTGTGTAACTGGTGTGCAAGTGTGTGTAACTGGTGTGTAACTGGTGTGTAAGTGTGTGTAACTGGTGTGTAACTGGTGTGTAAGTGGTGTGTAACTGGTGTGTAACTGGTGTGTAAGTGTGTGTAACTGGTGTGTAAGTGTGTGTAACTGGTGTGTAACTGGTGTGTAAGTGTGTGTAACTGGTGTGTAACTGGTGTGTAAGGTGGGTGTAACTGGTGTGTAAGTGTGTGTAACTGGTGTGTAACTGTGTGTAACTGGTGTGTAAGTGTGTGTAACTGGTGTGTAACTGGTGTGTAACAGTGTGTAACTGTGTAACTGTGTGTAACTGGTGTGTAACTGGTGTGTAACTGTGTGTAACTGGTGTGTAACTGGTGTGTAACTGTGTGTAACTGTGTGTAACTGGTGTGTAACTGTGTGTAACTGGTGTGTAACTGTGTGTAACTGCGTGTAACTGTGCGTAACTGTGTGTAACTGGTGTGTAAGTGTGTGTAACTGTGTGTAACTGGTGTGTAACTGGTGTGTAAGTGTGTGTAACTGGTGTGCAAGTGTGTGTAACTGGTGTGTAACTGGTGTGCAAGTGTGTGTAACTGGTGTGTAACTGGTGTGTAAGTGGTGTGTAACTGGTGTGTAAGTGTGTGTAACTGGTGTGTAACTGGTGTGTAAGTGTGTGTAACTGGTGTGTAACTGGTGTGTAACTGGTGTGTAACTGGTGTGTAAGTGTGTGTAACTGGTGTATAAGTGTGTGTAACTGGTGTGTAACTAGTGTGTAACTGGTGTGTAAGTGTGTGTAACTGTGTGTAACTGGTGTGTAACTGGTGTGTAACTGTGTGTAACTGGTGTGTAAGTGTGTGTAACTGGTGTGTAACTGGTGTGTAACTGTGTGTAACAGTGTGTAACAGTGTGTAACTGGTGTGTAACTGGTGTGCAACTGTGTGTAACTGGTGTGTAACTGGTGTGTAACTGGTGTGTAACTGTGTGTAACTGGTGTGTAACTGGTGTGTAAGTGGTGTGTAACTGGTGTGTAACTGTGTGTAACTGGTGTGTAAGTGTGTGTAACTGGTGTGTAACTGTGTGTAACTGCGTGTAACTGTGTGTAACTGGTGTGTAAGTGTGTGTAACTGTGTGTAACTGGTGTAAAAGTGTGTGTAACTGTGTGTAACTGGTGTGTAACTGGTGTGTAACTGTGTGTAACTGGTGTGTAACTGGTGTGTAACTGTGTGTAACTGTCTGTAACTGGTGTGTAACTGGTGTGTAACTGGTGTGTAACTGTGTGTAACTGTGTGTAACTGTGTGTAACTGGTGTGTAAGTATGTGTAAGTGTGTGTAACTGGTGTGTAACTGGTGTGTAACTGTGTGTAACTGGTGTGTAACTGTGTGTAACTGTGTTTAACTGGTGTGTAAATGTGTGTAACTGTGTGTAGCTGGTGTGTAACTGGTGTGTAACTGGTGTGTAACTGTGTGCAGCAGTGTGTAACTGTGTGTAACTGTGTGTAACTGGTGTGTAACTGGTGTGTAACTGTGTGTTACTGTGTGTAACTGGTGTGTAAGTGTGTGTAACTGTGTGTAACTGGTGTGTAACTGGTGAGTAACTGGTGTGTAACTGTGTGTAACTGGTGTGTAACTGTGTGTAACTGGTGTGTAACTGGTGTGTAACTGTCTGTAACTGGTGTGTAGCTGTGTGTAACTGGTGTGTAACTGTGTGTAACTGTGTGTAACTGGTGTGTAAGTGTGTGTAACTGTGTGTAACTGGTGTGTAACTGGTGTGTAACTGGTGTGTAAGTGTGTGTAACTGGTGTGTAACTGGTGTGTAACTGGTGTGTAACTGGTGTGTAACTGTGTGTAACTGTGTGTAACTGGTGTGTAACTGTGTGTAACTGGTGTGTAACTTGTGTGTAACTGTGTGTAACTGGTGTGTAACTGTGTGTAACTGGTGTGTAACTGGTGTGTAACTGTGTGTAACTGGTGTGTAACTGTGTGCAGCAGTGTGTAACTGTGTGTAACTGTGTGTAACTGGTGTGTAACTGGTGTGTAACTGGTGTGTAACTGTGTGTTACTGTGTGTAACTGGTGTGTAAGTGTGTGTAACTGTGTGTAACTGGTGTGTAACTGGTGTGTAACTGTGTGTAACTTTGTGTAACTGGTGAGTAACTGGTGTGTAACTGTGTGTAACTGGTGTGTAACTGGTGTGTAAGTGTGTGTAACTGGTGTGTAACTGGTGTGTAACTGGTGTGTAACTGTGTGTAACTGGTGTGTAACTGGTGTGTAACTGTCTGTAACTGGTGTGTAGCTGTGTGTAACTGGTGTGTAACTGTGTGTAACTGGTGTGTAAGTGTGTGTAACTGGTGTGTAAGTGTGTGTAACTGGTGTGTAACTGTTGTGTAACTGGTGTGTAACTGGTGTGTAACTGGTGTGTAACTGGTGTGTAAGTGTGTGTAACTGGTGTGTAAGTATGTGTAACTGGTGTGCAAGTGTGTGTAACTGGTGTGTAATTGTGTGTAACTGTGTGTAACTGGTATGTGACTGTGTGTAACTGTGTGTAACTGTGTGTAACTGGTGTGTGACTGTGTGTAACTGTGTGTAACTGTGTGTAACTGGTGTGTAACTGTGTGTACCTGTGTGTAACTGTGTGTAACTGGTGTGTGACTGGTGTGTAACTGTGTGTAACTGTGTGTAACTATGTGTAACTGTGTGTAACTGGTGTGTAACCGGTGTGTAACTGGTGTGTAACTGTGTGTAACTGGTGTGTAACTGTGTGTAACTGTGTGTAACTGTGTGTAACTGTGTGTAACTGGTGTGTAACTGGTGTGTAACTGTGTGTTACTGTGTGTAACTGGTGTGTAAGTGTGTGTAACTGTGTGTAACTGGTGTGTAACTGGTGTGTAAGTGTGTGTAACTGTGTGTAACTGGTGTGTAACTGGTGTGTAACTGGTGTGTAACTGGTGTGTAACTGTCTGTAACTGGTGTGTAGCTGTGTGTAACTGGTGTGTAACTGTGTGTAACTGTGTGTAACTGGTGTGCAAGTGTGTGTAACTGTGTGTAACTGGTGTGTAACTGGTGTGTAACTGGTGTGTAAGTGTGTGTAACTGGTGTGTAACTGGTGTGTAACTGGTGTGTAACTGTGTGTAACTGGTGTGTAACTGTGTTTAACTGGTGTGTAAATGTGTGTAACTGTGTGTAGCTGGTGTGTAACTGGTGTGTAACTGTGTGTAACTGGTGTGTAACTGTGTGCAGCAGTGTGTAACTGTGTGTAACTGGTGTGTAACTGGTGTGTAACTGTGTGTTACTGTGTGTAACTGGTGTGTAAGTGTGTGTAACTGTGTGTAACTGGTGTGTAACTGGTGAGTAACTGGTGTGTAACTGTGTGTAACTGGTGTGTAACTGTGTGTAACTGTGTGTAACTGGTGTGTAACTGGTGTGTAACTGTCTGTAACTGGTGTGTAGCTGTGTGTAACTGGTGTGTAACTGTGTGTAACTGTGTGTAACTGGTGTGTAAGTGTGTGTAACTGTGTGTAACTGGTGTGTAACTGGTGTGTAAGTGTGTGTAACTGGTGTGTAACTGTGTGTAACTGGTGTGTAACTGTGTGTAACTGGTGTGTAACTGGTGTGTAACTGTGTGTAACTGTGTGTAACTGTGTATAACTGGTGTGTAACTGGTGTGTAACTGGTGTGTTACTGTGTGTAACTGGTGTGTAACTGTGTGTAACTGGTGTGTAACTGGTGTGTAACTGTGTGTAACTGGTGTGTAACTGTGTGCAGCAGTGTGTAAATGTGTGTAACTGTGTGTAACTGGTGTGTAACTGGTGTGTAACTGGTGTGTAACTGTGTGTTACTGTGTGTAACTGGTGTGTAAGTGTGTGTAACTGTGTGTAACTGGTGTGTAACTGTGTGTAACTGTGTGTAACTTTGTGTAACTGGTGTGTAACTGGTGAGTAACTGGTGTGTAACTGTGTGTAACTGGTGTGTAACTGGTGTGTAAGTGTGTGTAACTGGTGTGTAACTGGTGTGTAACTGTGTGTAACTGTGTGTAACTGGTGTGTAACTGTCTGTAACTGGTGTGTAGCTGTGTGTAACTGGTGTGTAACTGTGTGTAACTGTGTGTAACTGGTGTGTAAGTGTGTGTAACTGGTGTGTAAGTGTGTGTAACTGGTGTGTAACTGTTGTGTAACTGGTGTGTAACTGGTGTGTAGGTGTGTGTAACTGGTGTGTAAGTGTGTGTAACTGGTGTGGAAGTGTGTGTAACTGGTGTGTAATTGTGTGTAACTGTGTGTAACTGGTATGTGACTGTGTGTAACTGTGTGTAACTGTGTGTAACTGTGTGTAACTGGTGTGTGACTGTGTGTAACTGTGTGTAACTGTGTGTAACTGGTGTGTGACTGGTGTGTAACTGTGTGTAACTATGTGTAACTGTGTGTAACTGGTGTGTAACTGTGTGTAACTGGTGTGTAACTGTGTGTAACTGTGTGTAACTGGTGTGTAACTGGTGTGTAACTGTGTGTAACTGGTGTGTAACTGGTGTGTAACTGGTGTGTAACTGTGTGTTACTGTGTGTAACTGGTGTGTAAGTGTGTGTAACTGTGTGTAACTGGTGTGTAACTGGTGTGTAAGTGTGTGTAACTGTGTGTAACTGTGTGTAACTGGTGTGTAACTGGTGTGTAACTGGTGTGTAACTGTCTGTAACTGGTGTGTAGCTGTGTGTAACTGGTGTGTAACTGTGTGTAACTGTGTGTAACTGGTGTGTAAGTGTGTGTAACTGTGTGTAACTGTGTGTAACTGGTGTGTAACTGGTGTGTAACTGGTGTTTAAGTGTGTGTAACTGGTGTGTAACTGTGTGTAACTGGTGTGTAACTGGTGTGTAACTGGTGTGTAAGTGTGTGTAACTGGTGTGTAACTGGTGTGTAAGTGTGTGTAACTGGTGTGCAAGTGTGTGTAACTGGTGTGTAACTGGTGTGTAAGTGTGTGTAACTGGTGTGTAACTGGTGTGTAAGTGGTTTGTAAGTGGTGTGTAACTGGTGTGTAAGTGTGTGTAACTGGTGTGTAAGTGTGTGTAACTGGTGTGTAACTGGTGTGTAAGTGTGTGTAACTGGTGTGTAACTGGTGTGTAAGTGTGTGTAACTGGTGTGTAAGTGTGTGTAACTGGTGTGTAACTGGTGTGTAAGTGTGTGTAACTGGTGTGTAACTGTGTGTAACTGGTGTGTAAGTGTGTGTAACTGGTGTGTAACTGGTGTGTAACTGTGTGTAACTGCGTGTAACTGTGTGTAACTGTGTGTAACTGGTGTGTAAGTGTGTGTAACTGTGTGTAACTGGTGTGTAAGTGTGTGTAACTGGTGTGCAAGTGTGTGTAACTGGTGTGTAACTGGTGTGCAAGTGTGTGTAACTGGTGTGTAAGTGGTGTGTAACTGGTGTGTAAGTGTGTGTAACTGGTGTGTAAGTGTGTGTAACTGGTGTGTAACTGGTGTGTAAGTGCGTGTAACTGGTGTGTAACTGGTGTGTAACTGGTTTGTAAGTGTGTGTAACTGGTGTGTAAGTGTGTGTAACTGGTGTGTAACAAGTGTGTAACTGGTGTGTAAGTGTGTGTAACTGTGTGTAACTGGTGTGTAACTGGTGTGTAACTGTGTGTAACTGGTGTGTAAGTGTGTGTAACTGGTGTGTAACTGGTGTGTAACTGTGTGTAACAGTGTGTAACAGTGTGTAACAGTGTGTAACTGGTGTGTAACTGGTGTGCAACTGTGTGTAACTGGTGTGTAACTGGTGTGTAACTGGTGTGTGACTGTGTGTAACTGTGTGTAACTGTGTGTAACTGGTGTGTAACTGTGTGTACCTGTGTGTAACTGTGTGTAACTGGTGTGTAACTGGTGTGTAACAGTGTGTAACTGGTGTGTAACTGGTGTGTAACTGGTATGTGACTGTGTGTAACTGTGTGTAACTGGTGTGTGACTGTGTGTAACTGTGTGTAACTGGTGTGTAACTGTGTGTACCTGTGTGTAACTGTGTGTAACTGGTGTGTGACTGGTGTGTAACTGTGTGTAACTGTGTGTAACTATGTGTAACTGTGTGTAACTGGTGTGTAACTGTGTGTTACTGTGTGTAACTGGTGTGTAAGTGTGTGTAACTGTGTGTAACTGGTGTGTAACTGGTGTGTAAGTGTGTGTAACTGGTGTGTAACTGGTGTGTAACTGGTGTGTAACTGTCTGTAACTGGTGTGTAGCTGTGTGTAACTGGTGTGTAACTGTGTGTAACTGTGTGTAACTGGTGTGTAAGTGTGTGTAACTGTGTGTAACTGGTGTGTAACTGGTGTGTAACTGGTGTGTAAGTGTGTGTAACTGGTGTGTAACTGTGTGTAACTGGTGTGTAACTGGTGTGTAACTGGTGTGTAAGTGTGTGTAACTGGTGTGTAACTGTGTGTAACTGGTGTGTAACTGGTGTGTAACTGGTGTGTAAGTGTGTGTAACTGGTGTGTAACTGGTGTGTAAGTGTGTGTAACTGGTGTGCAAGTGTGTGTAACTGGTGTGTAACTGGTGTGTAAGTGTGTGTAACTGGTGTGTAACTGGTGTGTAAGTGGTGTGTAACTGGTGTGTAACTGGTGTGTAAGTGTGTGTAACTGGTGTGTAAGTGTGTGTAACTGGTGTGTAACTGGTGTGTAAGTGTGTGTAACTGGTGTGTAACTGGTGTGTAAGGTGGGTGTAACTGGTGTGTAAGTGTGTGTAACTGGTGTGTAACTGTGTGTAACTGGTGTGTAAGTGTGTGTAACTGGTGTGTAACTGGTGTGTAACAGTGTGTAACTGTGTAACTGTGTGTAACTGGTGTGTAACTGGTGTGTAACTGTGTGTAACTGGTGTGTAACTGGTGTGTAACTGTGTGTAACTGTGTGTAACTGGTGTGTAACTGTGTGTAACTGGTGTGTAACTGTGTGTAACTGCGTGTAACTGTGTGTAACTGTGTGTAACTGGTGTGTAAGTGTGTGTAACTGTGTGTAACTGGTGTGTAACTGGTGTGTAAGTGTGTGTAACTGGTGTGCAAGTGTGTGTAACTGGTGTGTAACTGGTGTGCAAGTGTGTGTAAGTGGTGTGTAACTGGTGTGTAAGTGTGTGTAACTGGTGTGTAACTGGTGTGTAAGTGTGTGTAACTGGTGTGTAACTGGTGTGTAACTGGTGTGTAAGTGTGTGTAACTGGTGTATAAGTGTGTGTAACTGGTGTGTAACTAGTGTGTAACTGGTGTGTAAGTGTGTGTAACTGTGTGTAACTGGTGTGTAACTGGTGTGTAACTGTGTGTAACTGGTGTGTAAGTGTGTGTAACTGGTGTGTAACTGGTGTGTAACTGTGTGTAACAGTGTGTAACAGTGTGTAACTGGTGTGTAACTGGTGTGCAACTGTGTGTAACTGGTGTGTAACTGGTGTGTAACTGGTGTGTAACTGTGTGTAACTGGTGTGTAACTGGTGTGTAACTGGTGTGTAACTGTGTGTAACTGTGTGTAACTGGTGTGTAAGTGTGTGTAACTGTGTGTAACTGGTGTGTAACTGGTGTGTAACTGTGTGTAACTGCGTGTAACTGTGTGTAACTGGTGTGTAAGTGTGTGTAACTGTGTGTAACTGGTGTAAAAGTGTGTGTAATTGTGTGTAACTGGTGTGTAACTGGTGTGTAACTGTGTGTAACTGGTGTGTAACTGGTGTGTAACTGTGTGTAACTGTCTGTAACTGGTGTGTAACTGGTGTGTAACTGGTGTGTAACTGTGTGTAACTGTGTGTAACTGTGTGTAACTGGTGTGTAGGTGTGTGTAAGTGTGTGTAACTGGTGTGTAACTGGTGTGTAACTGGTGTGTAACTGTGTGTAACTGGTGTGTAACTGTGTGTAACTGTGTTTAACTGGTGTGTAAATGTGTGTAACTGTGTGTAGCTGGTGTGTAACTGGTGTGTAACTGGTGTGTAACTGTGTGTAACTGGTGTGTAACTGTGTGCAGCAGTGTGTAACTGTGTGTAACTGGTGTGTAACTGGTGTGTAAGTGTGTGTAACTGGTGTGTAACTGGTGTGTAAGTGTGTGTAACTGGTGTGTAACTGGTGTGTAACTGGTGTGTAAGTGTGTGTAACTGGTGTGTAAGTGTGTGTAACTGGTGTGTAACTAGTGTGTAACTGGTGTGTAAGTGTGTGTAACTGTGTGTAACTGGTGTGTAACTGGTGTGTAACTGTGTGTAACTGGTGTGTAAGTGTGTGTAACTGGTGTGTAACTGTGTGTAACAGTGTGTAACTGTGTGTAACTGTGTGTAACTGGTGTGTAACTGGTGTGCAACTGTGTGTAACTGGTGTGTAACTGGTGTGTAACTGTGTGTAACTGGTGTGTAACTGGTGTGTAACTGTGTGTAACTGGTGTGTAACTGGTGTGTAACTGTGTGTAACTGGTGTGTACGTGTGTGTAACTGTGTGTAACTGGTGTGTAACTGGTGTGTAACTGTGTGTAACTGCGTGTAACTGTGTGTAACTGGTGTAAAAGTGTGTGTAACTGTGTGTAACTGGTGTGTAACTGGTGTGTAACTGTGTGTAACTGGTGTGTAACTGGTGTGTAACTGTGTGTAACTGTCTGTAACTGGTGTGTAACTGGTGTGTAACTGGTGTGTAACTGTGTGTAACTGTGTGTAACTGTGTGTAACTGGTGTGTAAGTGTGTGTAAGTGTGTGTAACTGGTGTGTAACTGGTGTGTAACTGGTGTGTAACTGTGTGTAACTGGTGTGTAACTGTGTGTAACTGTGTTTAACTGGTGTGTAAATGTGTGTAACTGTGTGTAGCTGGTGTGTAACTGGTGTGCAAATGTGTGTAACTGGTGTGTAACTGTGTGCAGCAGTGTGTAACTGTGTGTAACTGGTGTGTAACTGGTGTGTAACTGTGTGTAACTGGTGTGTAAGTGTGTGTAACTGTGTGTAACTGGTGTGTAACTGGTGTGTAAGTGTGTGTAACTGGTGTGTAAGTGTGTGTAACTGTGTGTAACTGTGTGTACCTGTGTGTAACTGTGTGTAACTGGTGTGTGACTGGTGTGTAACTGTGTGTAACTGTGTGTAACTATGTGTAACTGTGTGTAACTGGTGTGTAACCGGTGTGTAACTGGTGTGTAACTGTGTGTAACTGGTGTGTAACTGTGTGTAACTGTGTGTAACTGTGTGTAACTGTGTGTAACTGGTGTGTAACTGGTGTGTAACTGTGTGTTACTGTGTGTAACTGGTGTGTAAGTGTGTGTAACTGTGTGTAACTGGTGTGTAACTGGTGTGTAAGTGTGTGTAACTGTGTGTAACTGGTGTGTAACTGGTGTGTAACTGGTGTGTAACTGGTGTGTAACTGTCTGTAACTGGTGTGTAGCTGTGTGTAACTGGTGTGTAACTGTGTGTAACTGTGTGTAACTGGTGTGCAAGTGTGTGTAACTGTGTGTAACTGGTGTGTAACTGGTGTGTAACTGGTGTGTAAGTGTGTGTAACTGGTGTGTAACTGGTGTGTAACTGGTGTGTAACTGTGTGTAACTGGTGTGTAACTGTGTTTAACTGGTGTGTAAATGTGTGTAACTGTGTGTAGCTGGTGTGTAACTGGTGTGTAACTGTGTGTAACTGGTGTGTAACTGTGTGCAGCAGTGTGTAACTGTGTGTAACTGGTGTGTAACTGGTGTGTAACTGTGTGTTACTGTGTGTAACTGGTGTGTAAGTGTGTGTAACTGTGTGTAACTGGTGTGTAACTGGTGAGTAACTGGTGTGTAACTGTGTGTAACTGGTGTGTAACTGTGTGTAACTGTGTGTAACTGGTGTGTAACTGGTGTGTAACTGTCTGTAACTGGTGTGTAGCTGTGTGTAACTGGTGTGTAACTGTGTGTAACTGTGTGTAACTGGTGTGTAAGTGTGTGTAACTGTGTGTAACTGGTGTGTAACTGGTGTGTAAGTGTGTGTAACTGGTGTGTAACTGTGTGTAACTGGTGTGTAACTGTGTGTAACTGGTGTGTAACTGGTGTGTAACTGTGTGTAACTGTGTGTAACTGTGTATAACTGGTGTGTAACTGGTGTGTAACTGGTGTGTTACTGTGTGTAACTGGTGTGTAACTGTGTGTAACTGGTGTGTAACTGGTGTGTAACTGTGTGTAACTGGTGTGTAACTGTGTGCAGCAGTGTGTAAATGTGTGTAACTGTGTGTAACTGGTGTGTAACTGGTGTGTAACTGGTGTGTAACTGTGTGTTACTGTGTGTAACTGGTGTGTAAGTGTGTGTAACTGTGTGTAACTGGTGTGTAACTGTGTGTAACTGTGTGTAACTTTGTGTAACTGGTGTGTAACTGGTGAGTAACTGGTGTGTAACTGTGTGTAACTGGTGTGTAACTGGTGTGTAAGTGTGTGTAACTGGTGTGTAACTGGTGTGTAACTGTGTGTAACTGTGTGTAACTGGTGTGTAACTGTCTGTAACTGGTGTGTAGCTGTGTGTAACTGGTGTGTAACTGTGTGTAACTGTGTGTAACTGGTGTGTAAGTGTGTGTAACTGGTGTGTAAGTGTGTGTAACTGGTGTGTAACTGTTGTGTAACTGGTGTGTAACTGGTGTGTAGGTGTGTGTAACTGGTGTGTAAGTGTGTGTAACTGGTGTGGAAGTGTGTGTAACTGGTGTGTAATTGTGTGTAACTGTGTGTAACTGGTATGTGACTGTGTGTAACTGTGTGTAACTGTGTGTAACTGTGTGTAACTGGTGTGTGACTGTGTGTAACTGTGTGTAACTGTGTGTAACTGGTGTGTGACTGGTGTGTAACTGTGTGTAACTATGTGTAACTGTGTGTAACTGGTGTGTAACTGTGTGTAACTGGTGTGTAACTGTGTGTAACTGTGTGTAACTGGTGTGTAACTGGTGTGTAACTGTGTGTAACTGGTGTGTAACTGGTGTGTAACTGGTGTGTAACTGTGTGTTACTGTGTGTAACTGGTGTGTAAGTGTGTGTAACTGTGTGTAACTGGTGTGTAACTGGTGTGTAAGTGTGTGTAACTGTGTGTAACTGTGTGTAACTGGTGTGTAACTGGTGTGTAACTGGTGTGTAACTGTCTGTAACTGGTGTGTAGCTGTGTGTAACTGGTGTGTAACTGTGTGTAACTGTGTGTAACTGGTGTGTAAGTGTGTGTAACTGTGTGTAACTGTGTGTAACTGGTGTGTAACTGGTGTGTAACTGGTGTTTAAGTGTGTGTAACTGGTGTGTAACTGTGTGTAACTGGTGTGTAACTGGTGTGTAACTGGTGTGTAAGTGTGTGTAACTGGTGTGTAACTGGTGTGTAAGTGTGTGTAACTGGTGTGCAAGTGTGTGTAACTGGTGTGTAACTGGTGTGTAAGTGTGTGTAACTGGTGTGTAACTGGTGTGTAAGTGGTTTGTAAGTGGTGTGTAACTGGTGTGTAAGTGTGTGTAACTGGTGTGTAAGTGTGTGTAACTGGTGTGTAACTGGTGTGTAAGTGTGTGTAACTGGTGTGTAACTGGTGTGTAAGTGTGTGTAACTGGTGTGTAAGTGTGTGTAACTGGTGTGTAACTGGTGTGTAAGTGTGTGTAACTGGTGTGTAACTGTGTGTAACTGGTGTGTAAGTGTGTGTAACTGGTGTGTAACTGGTGTGTAACTGTGTGTAACTGCGTGTAACTGTGTGTAACTGTGTGTAACTGGTGTGTAAGTGTGTGTAACTGTGTGTAACTGGTGTGTAAGTGTGTGTAACTGGTGTGCAAGTGTGTGTAACTGGTGTGTAACTGGTGTGCAAGTGTGTGTAACTGGTGTGTAAGTGGTGTGTAACTGGTGTGTAAGTGTGTGTAACTGGTGTGTAAGTGTGTGTAACTGGTGTGTAACTGGTGTGTAAGTGCGTGTAACTGGTGTGTAACTGGTGTGTAACTGGTTTGTAAGTGTGTGTAACTGGTGTGTAAGTGTGTGTAACTGGTGTGTAACAAGTGTGTAACTGGTGTGTAAGTGTGTGTAACTGTGTGTAACTGGTGTGTAACTGGTGTGTAACTGTGTGTAACTGGTGTGTAAGTGTGTGTAACTGGTGTGTAACTGGTGTGTAACTGTGTGTAACAGTGTGTAACAGTGTGTAACAGTGTGTAACTGGTGTGTAACTGGTGTGCAACTGTGTGTAACTGGTGTGTAACTGGTGTGTAACTGGTGTGTGACTGTGTGTAACTGTGTGTAACTGTGTGTAACTGGTGTGTAACTGTGTGTACCTGTGTGTAACTGTGTGTAACTGGTGTGTAACTGGTGTGTAACAGTGTGTAACTGGTGTGTAACTGGTGTGTAACTGGTATGTGACTGTGTGTAACTGTGTGTAACTGGTGTGTGACTGTGTGTAACTGTGTGTAACTGGTGTGTAACTGTGTGTACCTGTGTGTAACTGTGTGTAACTGGTGTGTGACTGGTGTGTAACTGTGTGTAACTGTGTGTAACTATGTGTAACTGTGTGTAACTGGTGTGTAACTGTGTGTTACTGTGTGTAACTGGTGTGTAAGTGTGTGTAACTGTGTGTAACTGGTGTGTAACTGGTGTGTAAGTGTGTGTAACTGGTGTGTAACTGGTGTGTAACTGGTGTGTAACTGTCTGTAACTGGTGTGTAGCTGTGTGTAACTGGTGTGTAACTGTGTGTAACTGTGTGTAACTGGTGTGTAAGTGTGTGTAACTGTGTGTAACTGGTGTGTAACTGGTGTGTAACTGGTGTGTAAGTGTGTGTAACTGGTGTGTAACTGTGTGTAACTGGTGTGTAACTGGTGTGTAACTGGTGTGTAAGTGTGTGTAACTGGTGTGTAACTGTGTGTAACTGGTGTGTAACTGGTGTGTAACTGGTGTGTAAGTGTGTGTAACTGGTGTGTAACTGGTGTGTAAGTGTGTGTAACTGGTGTGCAAGTGTGTGTAACTGGTGTGTAACTGGTGTGTAAGTGTGTGTAACTGGTGTGTAACTGGTGTGTAAGTGGTGTGTAACTGGTGTGTAACTGGTGTGTAAGTGTGTGTAACTGGTGTGTAAGTGTGTGTAACTGGTGTGTAACTGGTGTGTAAGTGTGTGTAACTGGTGTGTAACTGGTGTGTAAGGTGGGTGTAACTGGTGTGTAAGTGTGTGTAACTGGTGTGTAACTGTGTGTAACTGGTGTGTAAGTGTGTGTAACTGGTGTGTAACTGGTGTGTAACAGTGTGTAACTGTGTAACTGTGTGTAACTGGTGTGTAACTGGTGTGTAACTGTGTGTAACTGGTGTGTAACTGGTGTGTAACTGTGTGTAACTGTGTGTAACTGGTGTGTAACTGTGTGTAACTGGTGTGTAACTGTGTGTAACTGCGTGTAACTGTGTGTAACTGTGTGTAACTGGTGTGTAAGTGTGTGTAACTGTGTGTAACTGGTGTGTAACTGGTGTGTAAGTGTGTGTAACTGGTGTGCAAGTGTGTGTAACTGGTGTGTAACTGGTGTGCAAGTGTGTGTAAGTGGTGTGTAACTGGTGTGTAAGTGTGTGTAACTGGTGTGTAACTGGTGTGTAAGTGTGTGTAACTGGTGTGTAACTGGTGTGTAACTGGTGTGTAAGTGTGTGTAACTGGTGTATAAGTGTGTGTAACTGGTGTGTAACTAGTGTGTAACTGGTGTGTAAGTGTGTGTAACTGTGTGTAACTGGTGTGTAACTGGTGTGTAACTGTGTGTAACTGGTGTGTAAGTGTGTGTAACTGGTGTGTAACTGGTGTGTAACTGTGTGTAACAGTGTGTAACAGTGTGTAACTGGTGTGTAACTGGTGTGCAACTGTGTGTAACTGGTGTGTAACTGGTGTGTAACTGGTGTGTAACTGTGTGTAACTGGTGTGTAACTGGTGTGTAACTGGTGTGTAACTGTGTGTAACTGTGTGTAACTGGTGTGTAAGTGTGTGTAACTGTGTGTAACTGGTGTGTAACTGGTGTGTAACTGTGTGTAACTGCGTGTAACTGTGTGTAACTGGTGTGTAAGTGTGTGTAACTGTGTGTAACTGGTGTAAAAGTGTGTGTAATTGTGTGTAACTGGTGTGTAACTGGTGTGTAACTGTGTGTAACTGGTGTGTAACTGGTGTGTAACTGTGTGTAACTGTCTGTAACTGGTGTGTAACTGGTGTGTAACTGGTGTGTAACTGTGTGTAACTGTGTGTAACTGTGTGTAACTGGTGTGTAGGTGTGTGTAAGTGTGTGTAACTGGTGTGTAACTGGTGTGTAACTGGTGTGTAACTGTGTGTAACTGGTGTGTAACTGTGTGTAACTGTGTTTAACTGGTGTGTAAATGTGTGTAACTGTGTGTAGCTGGTGTGTAACTGGTGTGTAACTGGTGTGTAACTGTGTGTAACTGGTGTGTAACTGTGTGCAGCAGTGTGTAACTGTGTGTAACTGGTGTGTAACTGGTGTGTAAGTGTGTGTAACTGGTGTGTAACTGGTGTGTAAGTGTGTGTAACTGGTGTGTAACTGGTGTGTAACTGGTGTGTAAGTGTGTGTAACTGGTGTGTAAGTGTGTGTAACTGGTGTGTAACTAGTGTGTAACTGGTGTGTAAGTGTGTGTAACTGTGTGTAACTGGTGTGTAACTGGTGTGTAACTGTGTGTAACTGGTGTGTAAGTGTGTGTAACTGGTGTGTAACTGTGTGTAACAGTGTGTAACTGTGTGTAACTGTGTGTAACTGGTGTGTAACTGGTGTGCAACTGTGTGTAACTGGTGTGTAACTGGTGTGTAACTGTGTGTAACTGGTGTGTAACTGGTGTGTAACTGTGTGTAACTGGTGTGTAACTGGTGTGTAACTGTGTGTAACTGGTGTGTACGTGTGTGTAACTGTGTGTAACTGGTGTGTAACTGGTGTGTAACTGTGTGTAACTGCGTGTAACTGTGTGTAACTGGTGTAAAAGTGTGTGTAACTGTGTGTAACTGGTGTGTAACTGGTGTGTAACTGTGTGTAACTGGTGTGTAACTGGTGTGTAACTGTGTGTAACTGTCTGTAACTGGTGTGTAACTGGTGTGTAACTGGTGTGTAACTGTGTGTAACTGTGTGTAACTGTGTGTAACTGGTGTGTAAGTGTGTGTAAGTGTGTGTAACTGGTGTGTAACTGGTGTGTAACTGGTGTGTAACTGTGTGTAACTGGTGTGTAACTGTGTGTAACTGTGTTTAACTGGTGTGTAAATGTGTGTAACTGTGTGTAGCTGGTGTGTAACTGGTGTGCAAATGTGTGTAACTGGTGTGTAACTGTGTGCAGCAGTGTGTAACTGTGTGTAACTGGTGTGTAACTGGTGTGTAACTGTGTGTAACTGGTGTGTAAGTGTGTGTAACTGTGTGTAACTGGTGTGTAACTGGTGTGTAAGTGTGTGTAACTGGTGTATAAGTGTGTGTAACTGGTGTGTAACTAGTGTGTAACTGGTGTGTAAGTGTGTGTAACTGTGTGTAACTGGTGTGTAACTGGTGTGTAACTGTGTGTAACTGGTGTGTAAGTGTGTGTAACTGGTGTGTAACTGGTGTGTAACTGTGTGTAACAGTGTGTAACAGTGTGTAACTGGTGTGTAACTGGTGTGCAACTGTGTGTAACTGGTGTGTAACTGGTGTGTAACTGGTGTGTAACTGTGTGTAACTGGTGTGTAACTGGTGTGTAACTGTGTGTAACTGTGTGTAACTGGTGTGTAAGTGTGTGTAACTGTGTGTAACTGGTGTGTAACTGGTGTGTAACTGTGTGTAACTGCGTGTAACTGTGTGTAACTGGTGTGTAAGTGTGTGTAACTGTGTGTAACTGGTGTAAAAGTGTGTGTAATTGTGTGTAACTGGTGTGTAACTGGTGTGTAACTGTGTGTAACTGGTGTGTAACTGGTGTGTAACTGTGTGTAACTGTCTGTAACTGGTGTGTAACTGGTGTGTAACTGGTGTGTAACTGTGTGTAACTGTGTGTAACTGTGTGTAACTGGTGTGTAGGTGTGTGTAAGTGTGTGTAACTGGTGTGTAACTGGTGTGTAACTGGTGTGTAACTGTGTGTAACTGGTGTGTAACTGTGTGTAACTGTGTTTAACTGGTGTGTAAATGTGTGTAACTGTGTGTAGCTGGTGTGTAACTGGTGTGTAACTGGTGTGTAACTGTGTGTAACTGGTGTGTAACTGTGTGCAGCAGTGTGTAACTGTGTGTAACTGGTGTGTAACTGGTGTGTAAGTGTGTGTAACTGGTGTGTAACTGGTGTGTAAGTGTGTGTAACTGGTGTGTAACTGGTGTGTAACTGGTGTGTAAGTGTGTGTAACTGGTGTGTAAGTGTGTGTAACTGGTGTGTAACTAGTGTGTAACTGGTGTGTAAGTGTGTGTAACTGTGTGTAACTGGTGTGTAACTGGTGTGTAACTGTGTGTAACTGGTGTGTAAGTGTGTGTAACTGGTGTGTAACTGTGTGTAACAGTGTGTAACTGTGTGTAACTGTGTGTAACTGGTGTGTAACTCTGTGTAACTGGTGTGTAACTGGTGTGTAACTGTGTGTAACTGGTGTGTAACTGGTGTGTAACTGTGTGTAACTGGTGTGTACGTGTGTGTAACTGTGTGTAACTGGTGTGTAACTGGTGTGTAACTGTGTGTAACTGCGTGTAACTGTGTGTAACTGGTGTAAAAGTGTGTGTAACTGTGTGTAACTGGTGTGTAACTGGTGTGTAACTGTGTGTAACTGGTGTGTAACTGGTGTGTAACTGTGTGTAACTGTCTGTAACTGGTGTGTAACTGGTGTGTAACTGGTGTGTAACTGTGTGTAACTGTGTGTAACTGGTGTGTAAGTGTGTGTAACTGGTGTGTAACTGGTGTGTAACTGGTGTGTAACTGTGTGTAACTGGTGTGTAACTGTGTGTAACTGTGTTTAACTGGTGTGTAAATGTGTGTAACTGTGTGTAGCTGGTGTGTAACTGGTGTGTAACTGTGTGTAACTGGTGTGTAACTGTGTGCAGCAGTGTGTAACTGTGTGTAACTGGTGTGTAACTGGTGTGTAACTGTGTGTTACTGTGTGTAACTGGTGTGTAAGTGTGTGTAACTGTGTGTAACTGGTGTGTAACTGGTGAGTAACTGGTGTGTAACTGTGTGTAACTGGTGTGTAACTGTGTGTAACTGGTGTGTAACTGGTGTGTAACTGTCTGTAACTGGTGTGTAGCTGTGTGTAACTGGTGTGTAACTGTGTGTAACTGTGTGTAACTGTGTGTAACTGTGTGTAACTGGTGTGTAACTGGTGTGTAAGTGTGTGTAACTGGTGTGTAACTGTGTGTAACTGTGTGTAACTGGTGTGTAACTGTGTGTAACTGGTGTGTAACTGGTGTGTAACTGTGTGTAACTGTGTGTAACTGGTGTGCAACTGTGTGTAACTGGTGTGTAACTGGTGTGTAACTGTGTGTAACTGGTGTGTAACTGTGTGTAACTGGTGTGTAACTGGTGTGTAACTGTGTGTAACTGGTGTGTAACTGGTGTGTAACTGGTGTGTAACTGTCTGTAACTGGTGTGTAGCTGTGTGTAACTGGTGTGTAACTGTGTGTAACTGTGTGTAAGTGTGTGTAACTGTGTGTAACTGGTGTGTAACTGGTGTGTAACTGGTGTGTATGTGTGTGTAACTGGTGTGTAACTGTGTGTAACTGGTGTGTAACTGGTGTGTAACTGGTGTGTAACTGGTGTGTAACTGGTGTGTAAGTGTGTGTAACTGGTGTGCAAGTGTGTGTAACTGGTGTGTAACTGGTGTGTAAGTGTGTGTAACTGGTGTGTAACTGGTGTGTAAGTGGTGTGTAACTGGTGTGTAACTGGTGTGTAAGTGTGTGTAACTGGTGTGTAAGTGTGTGTAACTGGTGTGTAACTGCTGTGTAAGTGTGTGTAACTGGTGTGTAACTGGTGTGTAAGTGTGTGTAACTGGTGTGTAAGTGTGTGTAACTGGTGTGTAACTGGTGTGTAACTGGTGTGTAACTGGTGTGTAAGTGTGTGTAACTGGTGTGTAAGTGTGTGTAACTGGTGTGTAACTGGTGTGTAACTGGTGTGTAACAGTGTGTAACTGTGTAACTGTGTGTAACTGGTGTGTAACTGGTGTGTAACTGTGTGTAACTGGTGTGTAACTGGTGTGTAACTGTGTGTAACTGTGTGTAACTGGTGTGTAACTGTGTGTAACTGGTGTGTAACTGGTGTGTAACTGGTGTGTAACTGTGTGTAACTGCGTGTAACTGTGTGTAACTGTGTGTAACTGGTGTGTAAGTGTGTGTAACTGTGTGTAACTGGTGTGTAACTGGTGTGTAACTGTGTGTAACTGTGTGTAACTGGTGTAAAAGTGTGTGTAACTGTGTGTAACTGGTGTGTAACTGGTGTGTAACTGTGTGTAACTGGTGTGTAACTGTGTGTAACTGTGTGTAACTGTGTGTAACTGGTGTGTAACTGGTGTGTAACTGTGTGTAACTGGTGTGTAACTGTGTGTAACTGTGTGTAACTGTGTGTAACTGGTGTGTAACTCTGTGTAACTGTGTGTAACTGTGTGTAACTGGTGTGTGACTGTGTGTAACTGTGTATAACTGTGTGTAACTGGTGTGTGACTGTGTGTAACTGGTGTGTAACTGTGTGTACCTGTGTGTAACTGTGTGTGACTGGTGTGTGACTGGTGTGTAACTGTGTGTAACTGTGTGTAACTGGTGTGTAACTGTGTCTAACTGGTGTGTAGCTGTGTGCAGCAGTGTGTAACTGTGTGTAACTGTGTGTAACTGGTGTGTAACTGTGTGTAACTGGTGTGTAACAGTGTGTAACTGTGTAACTGTGTGTAACTGGTGTGTAACTGGTGTGTAACTGTGTGTAACTGGTGTGTAACTGGTGTGTAACTGTGTGTAACTGTGTGTAACTGGTGTGTAAGTGTGTGTAACTGGTGTGTAACTGGTGTGTAACTGGTGTGTAACAGTGTGTAACTGTGTAACTGTGTGTAACTGGTGTGTAACTGGTGTGTAACTGTGTGTAACTGGTGTGTAACTGGTGTGTAACTGTGTGTAACTGCGTGTAACTGTGTGTAACTGTGTGTAACTGGTGTGTAAGTGTGTGTAACTGTGTGTAACTGGTGTGTAACTGGTGTGTAAGTGTGTGTAACTGGTGTGCAAGTGTGTGTAACTGGTGTGTAACTGGTGTGCAAGTGTGTGTAACTGGTGTGTAACTGGTGTGTAAGTGGTGTGTAACTGGTGTGTAAGTGTGTGTAACTGGTGTGTAAGTGTGTGTAACTGGTGTGTAACTGGTGTGTAAGTGTGTGTAACTGGTGTGTAAGTGTGTGTAACTGGTGTGTAACTAGTGTGTAACTGGTGTGTAAGTGTGTGTAACTGTGTGTAACTGGTGTGTAACTGTGTGTAACTGGTGTGTAAGTGTGTGTAACTGGTGTGTAACTGTGTGTAACAGTGTGTAACAGTGTGTAACTGTGTGTAACTGGTGTGCAACTGTGTGTAACTGGTGTGTAACTGGTGTATAACTGGTGTGTAACTGGTGTGTAAGTGTGTGTAACTGGTGTGTAACTGTGTGTAACTGTGTGTAACTGGTGTGTAACTGTGTGTAACTGGTGTGTAACTGGTGTGTAACTGTGTGTAACTGTGTGTAACTGGTGTGCAACTGTGTGTAACTGGTGTGTAACTGGTGTGTAACTGTGTGTAACTGGTGTGTAACTGTGTGTAACTGGTGTGTAACTGGTGTGTAACTGTGTGTAACTGGTGTGTAACTGGTGTGTAACTGGTGTGTAACTGTCTGTAACTGGTGTGTAGCTGTGTGTAACTGGTGTGTAACTGTGTGTAACTGTGTGTAAGTGTGTGTAACTGTGTGTAACTGGTGTGTAACTGGTGTGTAACTGGTGTGTATGTGTGTGTAACTGGTGTGTAACTGTGTGTAACTGGTGTGTAACTGGTGTGTAACTGGTGTGTAAGTGTGTGTAACTGGTGTGTAACTGGTGTGTAAGTGTGTGTAACTGGTGTGCAAGTGTGTGTAACTGGTGTGTAACTGGTGTGTAAGTGTGTGTAACTGGTGTGTAACTGGTGTGTAAGTGGTGTGTAACTGGTGTGTAACTGGTGTGTAAGTGTGTGTAACTGGTGTGTAAGTGTGTGTAACTGGTGTGTAACTGCTGTGTAAGTGTGTGTAACTGGTGTGTAACTGGTGTGTAAGTGTGTGTAACTGGTGTGTAAGTGTGTGTAACTGGTGTGTAACTGGTGTGTAACTGGTGTGTAAGTGTGTGTAACTGGTGTGTAAGTGTGTGTAACTGGTGTGTAACTGGTGTGTAACTGGTGTGTAACAGTGTGTAACTGTGTAACTGTGTGTAACTGGTGTGTAACTGGTGTGTAACTGTGTGTAACTGGTGTGTAACTGGTGTGTAACTGTGTGTAACTGTGTGTAACTGGTGTGTAACTGTGTGTAACTGGTGTGTAACTGGTGTGTAACTGGTGTGTAACTGTGTGTAACTGCGTGTAACTGTGTGTAACTGTGTGTAACTGGTGTGTAAGTGTGTGTAACTGTGTGTAACTGGTGTGTAACTGGTGTGTAACTGTGTGTAACTGTGTGTAACTGGTGTAAAAGTGTGTGTAACTGTGTGTAACTGGTGTGTAACTGGTGTGTAACTGTGTGTAACTGGTGTGTAACTGTGTGTAACTGTGTGTAACTGTGTGTAACTGGTGTGTAACTGGTGTGTAACTGTGTGTAACTGGTGTGTAACTGTGTGTAACTGTGTGTAACTGTGTGTAACTGTGTGTAACTGGTGTGTAACTCTGTGTAACTGTGTGTAACTGTGTGTAACTGGTGTGTGACTGTGTGTAACTGTGTGTAACTGTGTGTAACTGGTGTGTGACTGTGTGTAACTGGTGTGTAACTGTGTGTACCTGCGTGTAACTGTGTGTGACTGGTGTGTGACTGGTGTGTAACTGTGTGTAACTGTGTGTAACTGGTGTGTAACTGTGTCTAACTGGTGTGTAGCTGTGTGCAGCAGTGTGTAACTGTGTGTAACTGTGTGTAACTGGTGTGTAACTGTGTGTAACTGGTGTGTAACAGTGTGTAACTGTGTAACTGTGTGTAACTGGTGTGTAACTGGTGTGTAACTGTGTGTAACTGGTGTGTAACTGGTGTGTAACTGTGTGTAACTGTGTGTAACTGGTGTGTAAGTGTGTGTAACTGGTGTGTAACTGGTGTGTAACTGGTGTGTAACAGTGTGTAACTGTGTAACTGTGTGTAACTGGTGTGTAACTGGTGTGTAACTGTGTGTAACTGGTGTGTAACTGGTGTGTAACTGTGTGTAACTGCGTGTAACTGTGTGTAACTGTGTGTAACTGGTGTGTAAGTGTGTGTAACTGTGTGTAACTGGTGTGTAACTGGTGTGTAAGTGTGTGTAACTGGTGTGCAAGTGTGTGTAACTGGTGTGTAACTGGTGTGCAAGTGTGTGTAACTGGTGTGTAACTTGTGTGTAAGTGGTGTGTAACTGGTGTGTAAGTGTGTGTAACTGGTGTGTAAGTGTGTGTAACTGGTGTGTAACTGGTGTGTAAGTGTGTGTAACTGGTGTGTAAGTGTGTGTAACTGGTGTGTAACTAGTGTGTAACTGGTGTGTAAGTGTGTGTAACTGTGTGTAACTGGTGTGTAACTGTGTGTAACTGGTGTGTAAGTGTGTGTAACTGGTGTGTAACTGTGTGTAACAGTGTGTAACAGTGTGTAACTGTGTGTAACTGGTGTGCAACTGTGTGTAACTGGTGTGTAACTGGTGTATAACTGGTGTGTGACTGTGTGTAACTGTGTGTAACTGTGTGTGACTGGTGTGTAACTGTGTGTACCTGTGTGTAACTGTGTGTAACTGGTGTGTAACTGGTGTGTAACTGTGTGTAACAGTGTGTAACAGTGTGTAACTGTGTGTAACTGGTGTGTAACTGGTATGTGACTGTGTGTAACTGTGTGTAACTGTGTGTAACTGGTGTGTGACTGTGTGTAACTGTGTGTAACTGTGTGTAACTGGTGTGTAACTGTGTGTACCTGTGTGTAACTGTGTGTAACTGGTGTGTGACTGGTGTGTAACTGTTTGTAACTGTGTGTAACTATGTGTAACTGTGTGTAACTGGTGTGTAACTGTGTGTAACTGGTGTGTAACTGTGTGTAACTGTGTGTAACTGGTGTGTAACTGGTGTGTAACTGTGTGTAACTGTGTTTAACTGTGTGTAACTGTGTGTAACTGTGTGTAACTGGTGTGTAACTGGTGTGTAAGTGTGTGTAACTGGTGTGTAACTGGTGTGTAACTGGTGTGTAACTGGTGTGTAACTGTCTGTAACTGGTGTGTAGCTGTGTGTAACTGTGTGTAACTGGTGTGTAACTGGTGTGTAACTGTGTGTTACTGTGTGTAACTGGTGTGTAAGTGTGTGTAACTGTGTGTAACTGGTGTGTAACTGGTGTGTAAGTGTGTGTAACTGGTGTGTAACTGGTGTGTAACTGGTGTGTAACTGTCTGTAACTGGTGTGTAGCTGTGTGTAACTGGTGTGTAACTGTGTGTAACTGTGTGTAACTGGTGTGTAAGTGTGTGTAACTGTGTGTAACTGGTGTGTAACTGGTGTGTAAGTGTGTGTAACTGGTGTGTAACTGGTGTGTAACTGTGTGTAACTGGTGTGTAACTGGTGTGTAAGTGTGTGTAACTGGTGTGTAACTGGTGTGTAAGTGTGTGTAACTGGTGTGCAAGTGTGTGTAACTGGTGTGTAACTGGTGTGTAAGTGTGTGTAACTGGTGTGTAACTGGTGTGTAAGTGGTGTGTAACTGGTGTGTAACTGGTGTGTAAGTGTGTGTAACTGGTGTGTAAGTGTGTGTAACTGGTGTGTAACTGGTGTGTAACTGGTGTGTAACTGGTGTGTAAGTGTGTGTAACTGGTGTGTAAGTGTGTGTAACTGGTGTGTAACTGGTGTGTAACTGGTGTGTAAGTGTGTGTAACTGTGTGTAACTGGTGTGTAACTGTGTGTAACTGGTGTGTAAGTGTGTGTAACTGGTGTGTAACTGGTGTGTAACAGTGTGTAACTGTGTAACTGTGTGTAACTGGTGTGTAATTGGTGTGTAACTGTGTGTAACTGGTGTGTAACTGTGTGTAACTGGTGTGTAACTGTGTGTAACTGGTGTGTAACTGGTGTGTAACTGGTGTGTAACTGTGTGTAACTGCGTGTAACTGTGTGTAACTGTGTGTAACTGGTGTGTAAGTGTGTGTAACTGTGTGTAACTGGTGTGTAACTGGTGTGTAAGTGTGTGTAACTGGTGTGCAAGTGTGTGTAACTGGTGTGTAACTGGTGTGGAAGTGTGTGTAACTGGTGTGTAACTGGTGTGTAACTGGTGTGTAAGTGGTGTGTAACTGGTGTGTAAGTGTGTGTAACTGGTGTGTAAGTGTGTGTAACTGGTGTGTAACTGGTGTGTAAGTGTGTGTAACTGGTGTGTAACTGGTGTGTAACTGGTGTGTAAGTGTGTGTAACTGGTGTGTAAGTGTGTGTAACTGGTGTGTAACTAGTGTGTAACTGGTGTGTAAGTGTGTGTAACTGTGTGTAACTGGTGTGTAACTGGTGTGTAACTGTGTGTAACTGGTGTGTAAGTGTGTGTAACTGGTGTGTAACTGGTGTGTAACTGTGTGTAACAGTGTGTAACTGTGTGTAACTGGTGTGTAACTGGTGTGCAACTGTGTTTAACTGGTGTGTAACTGGTGTGTAACTGGTGTGTAACTGTGTGTAACTGGTGTGTAACTGGTGTGTAACTGTGTGTAACTGGTGTGTAACTGTGTGTAACTGTGTGTAACTGGTGTGTAAGTGTGTGTAACTGTGTGTAACTGGTGTGTAACTGGTGTGTAAGTGTGTGTAACTGGTGTGCAAGTTTGTGTAACTGGTGTGTAACTGGTGTGCAAGTGTGTGTAACTGGTGTGTAACTGGTGTGTAAGTGGTGTGTAACTGGTGTGTAAGTGTGTGTAACTGGTGTGTAAGTGTGTGTAACTGGTGTGTAACTGGTGTGTAAGTGTGTGTAACTGGTGTGTAAGTGTGTGTAACTGGTGTGTAACTAGTGTGTAACTGGTGTGTAAGTGTGTGTAACTGTGTGTAACTGGTGTGTAACTGTGTGTAACTGGTGTGTAAGTGTGTGTAACTGGTGTGTAACTGTGTGTAACAGTGTGTAACAGTGTGTAACTGTGTGTAACTGGTGTGTAACTGGTGTGCAACTGTGTGTAACTGGTGTGTAACTGGTGTATAACTGGTGTGTGACTGTGTGTAACTGTGTGTAACTGTGTGTAACTGGTGTGTAACTGTGTGTACCTGTGTGTAACTGTGTGTAACTGGTGTGTAACTGGTGTGTAACTGTGTGTAACAGTGTGTAACAGTGTGTAACTGTGTGTAACTGGTGTGTAACTGGTATGTGACTGTGTGTAACTGTGTGTAACTGTGTGTAACTGGTGTGTGACTGTGTGTAACTGTGTGTAACTGTGTGTAACTGGTGTGTAACTGTGTGTACCTGTGTGTAACTGTGTGTAACTGGTGTGTGACTGGTGTGTAACTGTTTGTAACTGTGTGTAACTATGTGTAACTGTGTGTAACTGGTGTGTAACTGTGTGTAACTGGTGTGTAACTGTGTGTAACTGTGTGTAACTGGTGTGTAACTGGTGTGTAACTGTGTGTAACTGTGTTTAACTGTGTGTAACTGTGTGTAACTGTGTGTAACTGGTGTGTAACTGGTGTGTAAGTGTGTGTAACTGGTGTGTAACTGGTGTGTAACTGGTGTGTAACTGTCTGTAACTGGTGTGTAGCTGTGTGTAACTGTGTGTAACTGGTGTGTAACTGGTGTGTAACTGTGTGTTACTGTGTGTAACTGGTGTGTAAGTGTGTGTAACTGTGTGTAACTGGTGTGTAACTGGTGTGTAAGTGTGTGTAACTGGTGTGTAACTGGTGTGTAACTGGTGTGTAACTGGTGTGTAACTGTCTGTAACTGGTGTGTAGCTGTGTGTAACTGGTGTGTAACTGTGTGTAACTGTGTGTAACTGGTGTGTAAGTGTGTGTAACTGTGTGTAACTGGTGTGTAACTGGTGTGTAAGTGTGTGTAACTGGTGTGTAACTGGTGTGTAACTGGTGTGTAACTGGTGTGTAACTGGTGTGTAAGTGTGTGTAACTGGTGTGTAACTGGTGTGTAAGTGTGTGTAACTGGTGTGCAAGTGTGTGTAACTGGTGTGTAACTGGTGTGTAAGTGTGTGTAACTGGTGTGTAACTGGTGTGTAAGTGGTGTGTAACTGGTGTGTAACTGGTGTGTAAGTGTGTGTAACTGGTGTGTAAGTGTGTGTAACTGGTGTGTAACTGGTGTGTAACTGGTGTGTAACTGGTGTGTAAGTGTGTGTAACTGGTGTGTAAGTGTGTGTAACTGGTGTGTAACTGGTGTGTAACTGGTGTGTAAGTGTGTGTAACTGTGTGTAACTGGTGTGTAACTGTGTGTAACTGTGTGTAACTGGTGTGTAAGTGTGTGTAACTGGTGTGTAACTGGTGTGTAACTGGTGTGTAACAGTGTGTAACTGTGTAACTGTGTGTAACTGGTGTGTAACTGGTGTGTAACTGTGTGTAACTGGTGTGTAACTGGTGTGTAACTGTGTGTAACTGTGTGTAACTGGTGTGTAACTGTGTGTAACTGGTGTGTAACTGGTGTGTAACTGGTGTGTAACTGTGTGTAACTGCGTGTAACTGTGTGTAACTGTGTGTAACTGGTGTGTAAGTGTGTGTAACTGTGTGTAACTGGTGTGTAACTGGTGTGTAAGTGTGTGTAACTGGTGTGCAAGTGTGTGTAACTGGTGTGTAACTGGTGTGGAAGTGTGTGTAACTGGTGTGTAACTGGTGTGTAAGTGGTGTGTAACTGGTGTGTAAGTGTGTGTAACTGGTGTGTAAGTGTGTGTAACTGGTGTGTAACTGGTGTGTAAGTGTGTGTAACTGGTGTGTAACTGGTGTGTAACTGGTGTGTAAGTGTGTGTAACTGGTGTGTAAGTGTGTGTAACTGGTGTGTAACTAGTGTGTAACTGGTGTGTAAGTGTGTGTAACTGTGTGTAACTGGTGTGTAACTGGTGTGTAACTGTGTGTAACTGGTGTGTAAGTGTGTGTAACTGGTGTGTAACTGTGTGTAACAGTGTGTAACAGTGTGTAACTGTGTGTAACTGGTGTGTAACTGGTGTGCAACTGTGTGTAACTGGTGTGTAACTGGTGTGTAACTGGTGTGTAACTGTGTGTAACTGGTGTGTAACTGGTGTGTAACTGTGTGTAACTGTGTGTAACTGGTGTGTAAGTGTGTGTAACTGTGTGTAACTGGTGTGTAACTGGTGTGTAACTGTGTGTAACTGCGTGTAACTGTGTGTAACTGGTGTGTAAGTGTGTGTAACTGTGTGTAACTGGTGTAAAAGTGTGTGTAACTGTGTGTAACTGGTGTGTAACTGGTGTGTAACTGTGTGTAACTGGTGTGTAACTGGTGTGTAACTGTGTGTAACTGGTGTGTAACTGGTGTGTAACTGTCTGTAACTGTGTGTAACTGTGTGTAACTGGTGTGTAAGTGTGTGTAAGTGTGTGTAACTGGTGTGTAACTGGTGTGTAACTGGTGTGTAACTGTGTGTAACTGGTGTGTAACTGTGTGTAACTGTGTTTAACTGGTGTGTAAATGTGTGTAACTGTGTGTAGCTGGTGTGTAACTGGTGTGTAACTGGTGTGTAACTGTGTGTAACTGGTGTGTAACTGTGTGCAGCAGTGTGTAACTGTGTGTAACTGTGTGTAACTGGTGTGTAACTGGTGTGTAAGTGTGTGTAACTGGTGTGTAACTGGTGTGTAAGTGTGTGTAACTGGTGTGTAACTGGTGTGTAACTGGTGTGTAAGTGTGTGTAACTGGTGTGTAAGTGTGTGTAACTGGTGTGTAACTAGTGTGTAACTGGTGTGTAAGTGTGTGTAAGTGTGTGTAACTGGTGTGTAACTGGTGTGTAACTGTGTGTAACAGTGTGTAACTGTGTGTAACTGTGTGTAACTGGTGTGTAACTGGTGTGCAACTGTGTGTAACTGGTGTGTAACTGGTGTGTAACTGTGTGTAACTGGTGTGTAACTGGTGTGTAACTGTGTGTAACTGGTGTGTAACTGGTGTGTAACTGGTGTGTAACTGTGTGTAACTGGTGTGTAAGTGTGTGTAACTGTGTGTAACTGGTGTGTAACTGGTGTGTAACTGCGTGTAACTGTGTGTAACTGGTGTGTAAGTGTGTGTAACTGTGTGTAACTGGTGTAAAAGTGTGTGTAACTGTGTGTAACTGGTGTGTAACTGGTGTGTAACTGTGTGTAACTGGTGTGTAACTGGTGTGTAACTGGTGTGTAACTGTGTGTAACTGTGTGTAACTGTGTGTAACTGGTGTGTAAGTGTGTGTAAGTGTGTGTAACTGGTGTGTAACTGGTGTGTAACTGTGTGTAACTGGTGTGTAACTGTGTGTAACTGTGTTTAACTGGTGTGTAAATGTGTGTAACTGTGTGTAACTGTGTGTAGCTGGTGTGTAACTGGTGTGTAACTGTGTGTAACTGTGTGCAGCAGTGTGTAACTGTGTGTAACTGTGTGTAACTGGTGTGTAACTGGTGTGTAACTGTGTGTTACTGTGTGTAACTGGTGTGTAAGTGTGTGTAACTGTGTGTAACTGGTGTGTAACTGGTGAGTAACTGGTGTGTAACTGTGTGTAACTGGTGTGTAACTGTGTGTAACTGTGTGTAACTGGTGTGTAACTGGTGTGTAACTGTCTGTAACTGGTGTGTAGCTGTGTGTAACTGGTGTGTAACTGTGTGTAACTGTGTGTAACTATGTGTAACTGGTGTGTAAGTGTGTGTAACTGTGTGTAACTGGTGTGTAACTGGTGTGTAAGTGTGTGTAACTGGTGTGTAACTGTGTGTAACTGTGTGTAACTGGTGTGTAACTGTGTGTAACTGGTGTGTAACTGGTGTGTAACTGTGTGTAACTGGTGTGTAACTGGTGTGTAACTGTGTGTAACTGGTGTGTAACTGTGTGTAACTGGTGTGTAACTAGTGTGTAACTGTGTGTAACTGGTGTGTAACTGTGTGCAGCAGTGTGTAACTGTGTGTAACTGTGTGTAACTGGTGTGTAACTGGTGTGTAACTGTGTGTTACTGTGTGTAACTGGTGTGTAAGTGTGTGTAACTGTGTGTAACTGGTGTGTAACTGGTGTGTAACTGTGTGTAACTGTGTGTAACTTTGTGTAACTGGTGTGTAACTGGTGAGTAACTGGTGTGTAACTGTGTGTAACTGGTGTGTAACTGGTGTGTAAGTGTGTGTAACTGGTGTGTAACTGGTGTGTAACTGTGTGTAACTGTGTGTAACTGGTGTGTAACTGGTGTGTAACTGGTGTGTAGCTGTGTGTAACTTGTGTGTAACTGTGTGTAACTGTGTGTAACTGGTGTGTAAGTGTGTGTAACTGGTGTGTAAGTGTGTGTAACTGGTGTGTAAGTGTGTGTAACTGGTGTGCAAGTGTGTGTAACTGGTGTGTAATTGTGTGTAACTGTGTGTAACTGGTATGTGACTGTGTGTAACTGTGTGTAACTGTGTGTAACTGGTGTGTGACTGTGTGTAACTGTGTGTAACTGTGTGTAACTGGTGTGTAACTGTGTGTATCTGTGTGTAACTGTGTGTAACTGGTGTGTGACTGGTGTGTAACTGTGTGTAACTATGTGTAACTGTGTGTAACTGGTGTGTAACTGTGTGTAACTGGTGTGTAACTGTGTGTAACTGTGTGTAACTGGTGTGTAACTGTGTGTAACTGTGTGTAACTGTGTGTAACTGTGTGTAACTGGTGTGTGACTGGTGTGTAACTGTGTGTAACTGTGTGTAACTATGTGTAACTGTGTGTAACTGGTGTGTAACTGTGTGTAACTGGTGTGTAACTGTGTGTAACTGTGTGTAACTGGTGTGTAACTGGTGTGTAACTGTGTGTAACTGTGTGTAACTGGTGTGTAACTGTGTGTTACTGTGTGTAACTGGTGTGTAAGTGTGTGTAACTGTGTGTAACTGGTGTGTAACTGGTGTGTAACTGTGTGTAACTGTGTGTAACTGGTGTGTAACTGGTGAGTAACTGGTGTGTAACTGTGTGTAACTGGTGTGTAACTGGTGTGTAATTGTGTGTAACTGGTGTGTAACTGTGTGTAACTGTGTGTAACTGTGTGTAACTGGTGTGTAACTGGTGTGTAACTGTCTGTAACTGGTGTGTAGCTGTGTGTAACTGGTGTGTAACTGTGTGTAACTGTGTGTAACTGGTGTGTAAGTGTGTGTAACTGGTGTGTAACTGGTGTGTAACTGGTGTGTAAGTGTGTGTAACTGGTGTGTAACTGTGTGTAACTGGTGTGTAACTGTTGTGTAAGTGTGTGTAACTGGTTTTTAACTGGTGTGTAAGTGTGTGTAACTGGTGTGCAAGTGTGTGTAACTGGTGTGTAACTGGTGTGTAAGTGTGTGTAACTGGTGTGTAACTGGTGTGTAAGTGGTGTGTAACTGGTGTGTAACTGGTGTGTAAGTGTGTGTAACTGGTGTGTAAGTGTGTGTAACTGGTGTGTAACTGCTGTGTAAGTGTGTGTAACTGGTGTGTAAGTGTGTGTAACTGGTGTGTAAGTGTGTGTAACTGGTGTGTAACTGGTGTGTAACTGGTGTGTAAGTGTGTGTAACTGGTGTGTAACTGTGTGTAACTGGTGTGTAAGTGTGTGTAACTGGTGTGTAACAGTGTGTAACTGTGTAACTGTGTGTAACTGGTGTGTAACTGGTGTGTAACTGTGTGTAACTGGTGTGTAACTGGTGTGTAACTGTGTGTAACTGTGTGTAACTGGTGTGTAACTGTGTGTAACTGGTGTGTAACTGGTGTGTAACTGGTGTGTAACTGTGTGTAACTGCGTGTAACTGTGTGTAACTGTGTGTAACTGGTGTGTAAGTGTGTGTAACTGTGTGTAACTGGTGTGTAACTGGTGTGTAACTGTGTGTAACTGTGTGTAACTGGTGTAAAAGTGTGTGTAACTGTGTGTAACTGGTGTGTAACTGGTGTGTAACTGTGTGTAACTGGTGTGTAACTGGTGTGTAACTGGTGTGTAACTGTGTGTAACTGGTGTGTAACTGTGTGTAACTGGTGTGTAACTGTGTGTAACTGTGTGTAACTGTGTGTAACTGGTGTGTAACTGTGTGTAACTGTGTGTAACTGTGTGTAACTGTGTGTAACTGGTGTGTGACTGTGTGTAACTGTGTGTAACTGTGTGTAACTGGTGTGTGACTGTGTGTAACTGGTGTGTAACTGTGTGTACCTGTGTGTAACTGTGTGTGACTGGTGTGTGACTGGTGTGTAACTGTGTGTAACTGTGTGTAACTGGTGTGTAACTGTGTGTAACTGTGTTTAACTGGTGTGTAAATGTGTGTAACTGTGTGTAACTGGTGTGTAACTGGTGTGTAACTGTGTCTAACTGGTGTGTAACTGTGTGCAGCAGTGTGTAACTGTGTGTAACTGGTGTGTAACTGTGTGTTACTGTGTGTAACTGGTGTGTAAGTGTGTGTAACTGGTGTGTAACTGGTGTGTAACTGGTGAGTAACTTGTGTGTAACTGTGTGTAACGGGTGTGTAACTGTGTGTAACTGGTGTGTAACTGTGTGCAGCAGTGTGTAACTGTGTGTAACTCTGTGTAACTGGTGTGTAACTGGTGTGTAACTGGTGTGTAACTGTGTGTTACTGTGTGTAACTGGTGTGTAAGTGTGTGTAACTGTGTGTAACTGGTGTGTAACTGTGTGTAACTGTGTGTAACTGTGTGTAACTGGTGTGTAACTGGTGAGTAACTGGTGTGTAACTGTGTGTAACTGTGTGTAACTGGTGTGTAAGTGTGTGTAACTGGTGTGTAACTGGTGTGTAACTGTGTGTAACTGTGTGTAACTGGTGTGTAACTGGTGTGTAACTGTCTGTAACTGGTGTGTAGCTGTGTGTAACTGGTGTGTAACTGTGTGTAACTGTGTGTAACTGGTGTGTAAGTGTGTGTAACTGGTGTGTAACTGTGTGTAACTGGTGTGTAAGTGTGTGTAACTGGTGTGTAACTGGTGTGTAAGTGTGTGTAACTGGTGTGCAAGTGTGTGTAACTGGTGTGTAACTGGTGTGTAAGTGTGTGTAACTGGTGTGTAACTGGTGTGTAAGTGGTTTGTAAGTGGTGTGTAACTGGTGTGTAAGTGTGTGTAACTGGTGTGTAAGTGTGTGTAACTGGTGTGTAACTGGTGTGTAAGTGTGTGTAACTGGTGTGTAACTGGTGTGTAAGTGTGTGTAACTGGTGTGTAAGTGTGTGTAACTGGTGTGTAAGTGTGTGTAACTGTGTGTAACTGGTGTGTAACTGTGTGTAACTGGTGTGTAAGTGTGTGTAACTGTTGTGTAACTGGTGTGTAACTGTGTGTAACTGGTGTGTAAGTGTGTGTAACTGTTGTGTAACTGTGTGTAACTGGTGTGTAACTGTGTGTTACTATGTGTAACTGGTGTGTAAGTGTGTGTAACTGTGTGTAACTGGTGTGTAACTGGTGTGTAACTGTGTGTAACTGTGTGTAACTGGTGTGTAACTGGTGAGTAACTGGTGTGTAACTGTGTGTAACTGGTGTGTAACTGGTGTGTAATTGTGTGTAACTGGTGTGTAACTGTGTGTAACTGGTGTGTAACTGGTGTGTAACTGTCTGTAACTGGTGTGTAGCTGTGTGTAACTGGTGTGTAACTGTGTGTAACTGTGTGTAACTGGTGTGTAAGTGTGTGTAACTGTGTGTAACTGGTGTGTAACTGGTGTGTAACTGGTGTGTAAGTGTGTGTAACTGGTGTGTAACTGTGTGTAACTGGTGTGTAACTGGTGTGTAAGTGTGTGTAACTGGTTTTTAACTGGTGTGTAAGTGTGTGTAACTGGTGTGCAAGTGTGTGTAACTGGTGTGTAACTGGTGAGTAACTGGTGTGTAACTGTGTGTAACTGGTGTGTAACTGTGTGTAACTGGTGTGTAACTGGTGTGTAACTGTCTGTAACTGGTGTGTAGCTGTGTGTAACTGGTGTGTAACTGCTGTGTAAGTGTGTGTAACTGGTGTGTAACTGGTGTGTAAGTGTGTGTAACTGGTGTGTAAGTGTGTGTAACTGGTGTGTAACTGGTGTGTAACTGGTGTGTAAGTGTGTGTAACTGGTGTGTAACTGTGTGTAACTGGTGTGTAAGTGTGTGTAACTGGTGTGTAACTGGTGTGTAACTGGTGTGTAACAGTGTGTAACTGTGTAACTGTGTGTAACTGGTGTGTAACTGGTGTGTAACTGTGTGTAACTGGTGTGTAACTGGTGTGTAACTGTGTGTAACTGGTGTGTAACTGTGTGTAACTGGTGTGTGACTGGTGTGTAACTGGTGTGTAACTGTGTGTAACTGCGTGTAACTGTGTGTAACTGTGTGTAACTGGTGTGTAAGTGTGTGTAACTGTGTGTAACTGGTGTGTAACTGGTGTGTAACTGTGTGTAACTGTGTGTAACTGGTGTAAAAGTGTGTGTAACTGTGTGTAACTGGTGTGTAACTGGTGTGTAACTGTGTGTAACTGGTGTGTAACTGTGTGTAACTGTGTGTAACTGTGTGTAACTGGTGTGTAACTGTGTGTAACTGGTGTGTAACTGTGTGTAACTGTGTGTAACTGGTGTGTAACTGTGTGTAACTGTGTGTAACTGGTGTGTGACTGTGTGTAACTGTGTGTAACTGTGTGTAACTGGTGTGTGACTGTGTGTAACTGGTGTGTAACTGTGTGTACCTGTGTGTAACTGTGTGTGACTGGTGTGTGACTGGTGTGTAACTGTGTGTAACTGTGTGTAACTGTGTGTAACTGGTGTGTAACTGTGTGTAACTGTGTTTAACTGGTGTGTAAATGTGTGTAACTGTGTGTAACTGGTGTGTAACTGGTGTGTAACTGTGTCTAACTGGTGTGTAACTGTGTGCAGCAGTGTGTAACTGTGTGTAACTGGTGTGTAACTGTGTGTAACTGTGTGTAACTGGTGTGTAAGTGTGTGTAACTGGTGTGTAAGTGTGTGTAACTGGTGTGTAAGTGTGTGTAACTGGTGTGCAAGTGTGTGTAACTGGTGTGTAATTGTGTGTAACTGTGTGTAACTGGTATGTGACTGTGTGTAACTGTGTGTAACTGTGTGTAACTGGTGTGTGACTGTGTGTAACTGTGTGTAACTGAGTGTAACTGGTGTGTAACTGTGTGTATCTGTGTGTAACTGTGTGTAACTGGTGTGTGACTGGTGTGTAACTGTGTGTAACTATGTGTAACTGTGTGTAACTGGTGTGTAACTGTGTGTAACTGGTGTGTAACTGTGTGTAACTGTGTGTAACTGGTGTGTAACTGTGTGTAACTGTGTGTAACTGTGTGTAACTGTGTGTAACTGGTGTGTGACTGGTGTGTAACTGTGTGTAACTGTGTGTAACTATGTGTAACTGTGTGCAGCAGTGTGTAAATGTGTGTAACTGGTGTGTAACTGTGTGTAACTGTGTGTAACTGGTGTGTAACTGTGTGTTACTGTGTGTAACTGGTGTGTAAGTGTGTGTAACTGTGTGTAACTGGTGTGTAACTGGTGTGTAACTGTGTGTAACTGTGTGTAACTGGTGTGTAACTGGTGAGTAACTGGTGTGTAACTGTGTGTAACTGGTGTGTAACTGGTGTGTAATTGTGTGTAACTGGTGTGTAACTGTGTGTATCTGGTGTGTAACTGGTGTGTAACTGTCTGTAACTGGTGTGTAGCTGTGTGTAACTGGTGTGTAACTGTGTGTAACTGTGTGTAACTGGTGTGTAAGTGTGTGTAACTGTGTGTAACTGGTGTGTAACTGGTGTGTAACTGGTGTGTAAGTGTGTGTAACTGGTGTGTAACTGTGTGTAACTGGTGTGTAACTGGTGTGTAAGTGTGTGTAACTGGTTTTTAACTGGTGTGTAAGTGTGTGTAACTGGTGTGCAAGTGTGTGTAACTGGTGTGTAACTGGTGTGTAAGTGTGTGTAACTGGTGTGTAACTGGTGTGTAAGTGGTGTGTAACTGGTGTGTAACTGGTGTGTAAGTGTGTGTAACTGGTGTGTAAGTGTGTGTAACTGGTGAGTAACTGGTGTGTAAGTGTGTGTAACTGGTGTGTAACTGTCTGTAACTGTGTGTAACTGTGTGTAACTGGTGTGTAAGTGTGTGTAAGTGTGTGTAACTGGTGTGTAACTGGTGTGTAACTGGTGTGTAACTGTGTGTAACTGGTGTGTAACTGTGTGTAACTGTGTTTAACTGGTGTGTAAATGTGTGTAACTGTGTGTAGCTGGTGTGTAACTGGTGTGTAACTGGTGTGTAACTGTGTGTAACTGGTGTGTAACTGTGTGCAGCAGTGTGTAACTGTGTGTAACTGTGTGTAACTGGTGTGTAACTGGTGTGTAAGTGTGTGTAACTGGTGTGTAACTGGTGTGTAAGTGTGTGTAACTGGTGTGTAACTGGTGTGTAACTGGTGTGTAAGTGTGTGTAACTGGTGTGTAAGTGTGTGTAACTGGTGTGTAACTAGTGTGTAACTGGTGTGTAACTGTGTGTAACTGGTGTGTAACTGGTGTGTAACTGTCTGTAACTGGTGTGTAGCTGTGTGTAACTGGTGTGTAACTGTGTGTAACTGTGTGTAACTGGTGTGTAAGTGTGTGTAACTGGTGTGTAACTGGTGTGTAACTGGTGTGTAAGTGTGTGTAACTGGTGTGTAACTGTGTGTAACTGGTGTGTAACTGTTGTGTAAGTGTGTGTAACTGGTTTTTAACTGGTGTGTAAGTGTGTGTAACTGGTGTGCAAGTGTGTGTAACTGGTGTGTAACTGGTGTGTAAGTGTGTGTAACTGGTGTGTAACTGGTGTGTAAGTGGTGTGTAACTGGTGTGTAACTGGTGTGTAAGTGTGTGTAACTGGTGTGTAAGTGTGTGTAACTGGTGTGTAACTGCTGTGTAAGTGTGTGTAACTGGTGTGTAAGTGTGTGTAACTGGTGTGTAAGTGTGTGTAACTGGTGTGTAACTGGTGTGTAACTGGTGTGTAAGTGTGTGTAACTGGTGTGTAACTGTGTGTAACTGGTGTGTAAGTGTGTGTAACTGGTGTGTAACAGTGTGTAACTGTGTAACTGTGTGTAACTGGTGTGTAACTGGTGTGTAACTGTGTGTAACTGGTGTGTAACTGGTGTGTAACTGTGTGTAACTGTGTGTAACTGGTGTGTAACTGTGTGTAACTGGTGTGTAACTGGTGTGTAACTGGTGTGTAACTGTGTGTAACTGCGTGTAACTGTGTGTAACTGTGTGTAACTGGTGTGTAAGTGTGTGTAACTGTGTGTAACTGGTGTGTAACTGGTGTGTAACTGTGTGTAACTGTGTGTAACTGGTGTAAAAGTGTGTGTAACTGTGTGTAACTGGTGTGTAACTGGTGTGTAACTGTGTGTAACTGGTGTGTAACTGGTGTGTAACTGGTGTGTAACTGTGTGTAACTGGTGTGTAACTGTGTGTAACTGGTGTGTAACTGTGTGTAACTGTGTGTAACTGTGTGTAACTGGTGTGTAACTGTGTGTAACTGTGTGTAACTGTGTGTAACTGTGTGTAACTGGTGTGTGACTGTGTGTAACTGTGTGTAACTGTGTGTAACTGGTGTGTGACTGTGTGTAACTGGTGTGTAACTGTGTGTACCTGTGTGTAACTGTGTGTGACTGGTGTGTGACTGGTGTGTAACTGTGTGTAACTGTGTGTAACTGTGTGTAACTGGTGTGTAACTGTGTGTAACTGTGTTTAACTGGTGTGTAAATGTGTGTAACTGTGTGTAACTGGTGTGTAACTGGTGTGTAACTGTGTCTAACTGGTGTGTAACTGTGTGCAGCAGTGTGTAACTGTGTGTAACTGGTGTGTAACTGTGTGTTACTGTGTGTAACTGGTGTGTAAGTGTGTGTAACTGGTGTGTAACTGGTGTGTAACTGGTGAGTAACTTGTGTGTAACTGTGTGTAACGGGTGTGTAACTGTGTGTAACTGGTGTGTAACTGTGTGCAGCAGTGTGTAACTGTGTGTAACTCTGTGTAACTGGTGTGTAACTGGTGTGTAACTGGTGTGTAACTGTGTGTTACTGTGTGTAACTGGTGTGTAAGTGTGTGTAACTGTGTGTAACTGGTGTGTAACTGTGTGTAACTGTGTGTAACTGTGTGTAACTGGTGTGTAACTGGTGAGTAACTGGTGTGTAACTGTGTGTAACTGTGTGTAACTGGTGTGTAAGTGTGTGTAACTGGTGTGTAACTGGTGTGTAACTGTGTGTAACTGTGTGTAACTGGTGTGTAACTGGTGTGTAACTGTCTGTAACTGGTGTGTAGCTGTGTGTAACTGGTGTGTAACTGTGTGTAACTGTGTGTAACTGGTGTGTAAGTGTGTGTAACTGGTGTGTAACTGTGTGTAACTGGTGTGTAAGTGTGTGTAACTGGTGTGTAACTGGTGTGTAAGTGTGTGTAACTGGTGTGCAAGTGTGTGTAACTGGTGTGTAACTGGTGTGTAAGTGGTTTGTAAGTGGTGTGTAACTGGTGTGTAAGTGTGTGTAACTGGTGTGTAAGTGTGTGTAACTGGTGTGTAACTGGTGTGTAAGTGTGTGTAACTGGTGTGTAACTGGTGTGTAAGTGTGTGTAACTGGTGTGTAAGTGTGTGTAACTGGTGTGTAAGTGTGTGTAACTGTGTGTAACTGGTGTGTAACTGTGTGAAACTGGTGTGTAAGTGTGTGTAACTGTTGTGTAACTGGTGTGTAACTGTGTGTAACTGGTGTGTAAGTGTGTGTAACTGTTGTGTAACTGTGTGTAACTGGTGTGTAACTGTGTGTTACTATGTGTAACTGGTGTGTAAGTGTGTGTAACTGTGTGTAACTGGTGTGTAACTGGTGTGTAACTGTGTGTAACTGTGTGTAACTGGTGTGTAACTGGTGAGTAACTGGTGTGTAACTGTGTGTAACTGGTGTGTAACTGGTGTGTAATTGTGTGTAACTGGTGTGTAACTGTGTGTAACTGGTGTGTAACTGGTGTGTAACTGTCTGTAACTGGTGTGTAGCTGTGTGTAACTGGTGTGTAACTGTGTGTAACTGTGTGTAACTGGTGTGTAAGTGTGTGTAACTGTGTGTAACTGGTGTGTAACTGGTGTGTAACTGGTGTGTAAGTGTGTGTAACTGGTGTGTAACTGTGTGTAACTGGTGTGTAACTGGTGTGTAAGTGTGTGTAACTGGTTTTTAACTGGTGTGTAAGTGTGTGTAACTGGTGTGCAAGTGTGTGTAACTGGTGTGTAACTGGTGAGTAACTGGTGTGTAACTGTGTGTAACTGGTGTGTAACTGTGTGTAACTGGTGTGTAACTGGTGTGTAACTGTCTGTAACTGGTGTGTAGCTGTGTGTAACTGGTGTGTAACTGCTGTGTAAGTGTGTGTAACTGGTGTGTAACTGGTGTGTAAGTGTGTGTAACTGGTGTGTAAGTGTGTGTAACTGGTGTGTAACTGGTGTGTAACTGGTGTGTAAGTGTGTGTAACTGGTGTGTAACTGTGTGTAACTGGTGTGTAAGTGTGTGTAACTGGTGTGTAACTGGTGTGTAACTGGTGTGTAACAGTGTGTAACTGTGTAACTGTGTGTAACTGGTGTGTAACTGGTGTGTAACTGTGTGTAACTGGTGTGTAACTGGTGTGTAACTGTGTGTAACTGGTGTGTAACTGTGTGTAACTGGTGTGTGACTGGTGTGTAACTGGTGTGTAACTGTGTGTAACTGCGTGTAACTGTGTGTAACTGTGTGTAACTGGTGTGTAAGTGTGTGTAACTGTGTGTAACTGGTGTGTAACTGGTGTGTAACTGTGTGTAACTGTGTGTAACTGGTGTAAAAGTGTGTGTAACTGTGTGTAACTGGTGTGTAACTGGTGTGTAACTGTGTGTAACTGGTGTGTAACTGTGTGTAACTGTGTGTAACTGTGTGTAACTGGTGTGTAACTGTGTGTAACTGGTGTGTAACTGTGTGTAACTGTGTGTAACTGGTGTGTAACTGTGTGTAACTGTGTGTAACTGGTGTGTGACTGTGTGTAACTGTGTGTAACTGTGTGTAACTGGTGTGTGACTGTGTGTAACTGGTGTGTAACTGTGTGTACCTGTGTGTAACTGTGTGTGACTGGTGTGTGACTGGTGTGTAACTGTGTGTAACTGTGTGTAACTGTGTGTAACTGGTGTGTAACTGTGTGTAACTGTGTTTAACTGGTGTGTAAATGTGTGTAACTGTGTGTAACTGGTGTGTAACTGGTGTGTAACTGTGTCTAACTGGTGTGTAACTGTGTGCAGCAGTGTGTAACTGTGTGTAACTGGTGTGTAACTGTGTGTAACTGTGTGTAACTGGTGTGTAAGTGTGTGTAACTGGTGTGTAAGTGTGTGTAACTGGTGTGTAAGTGTGTGTAACTGGTGTGCAAGTGTGTGTAACTGGTGTGTAATTGTGTGTAACTGTGTGTAACTGGTATGTGACTGTGTGTAACTGTGTGTAACTGTGTGTAACTGGTGTGTGACTGTGTGTAACTGTGTGTAACTGAGTGTAACTGGTGTGTAACTGTGTGTATCTGTGTGTAACTGTGTGTAACTGGTGTGTGACTGGTGTGTAACTGTGTGTAACTATGTGTAACTGTGTGTAACTGGTGTGTAACTGTGTGTAACTGGTGTGTAACTGTGTGTAACTGTGTGTAACTGGTGTGTAACTGTGTGTAACTGTGTGTAACTGTGTGTAACTGTGTGTAACTGGTGTGTGACTGGTGTGTAACTGTGTGTAACTGTGTGTAACTATGTGTAACTGTGTGCAGCAGTGTGTAAATGTGTGTAACTGGTGTGTAACTGTGTGTAACTGTGTGTAACTGGTGTGTAACTGTGTGTTACTGTGTGTAACTGGTGTGTAAGTGTGTGTAACTGTGTGTAACTGGTGTGTAACTGGTGTGTAACTGTGTGTAACTGTGTGTAACTGGTGTGTAACTGGTGAGTAACTGGTGTGTAACTGTGTGTAACTGGTGTGTAACTGGTGTGTAATTGTGTGTAACTGGTGTGTAACTGTGTGTATCTGGTGTGTAACTGGTGTGTAACTGTCTGTAACTGGTGTGTAGCTGTGTGTAACTGGTGTGTAACTGTGTGTAACTGTGTGTAACTGGTGTGTAAGTGTGTGTAACTGTGTGTAACTGGTGTGTAACTGGTGTGTAACTGGTGTGTAAGTGTGTGTAACTGGTGTGTAACTGTGTGTAACTGGTGTGTAACTGGTGTGTAAGTGTGTGTAACTGGTTTTTAACTGGTGTGTAAGTGTGTGTAACTGGTGTGCAAGTGTGTGTAACTGGTGTGTAACTGGTGTGTAAGTGTGTGTAACTGGTGTGTAACTGGTGTGTAAGTGGTGTGTAACTGGTGTGTAACTGGTGTGTAAGTGTGTGTAACTGGTGTGTAAGTGTGTGTAACTGGTGTGTAACTGGTGTGTAAGTGTGTGTAACTGGTGTGTAACTGTCTGTAACTGTGTGTAACTGTGTGTAACTGGTGTGTAAGTGTGTGTAAGTGTGTGTAACTGGTGTGTAACTGGTGTGTAACTGGTGTGTAACTGTGTGTAACTGGTGTGTAACTGTGTGTAACTGTGTTTAACTGGTGTGTAAATGTGTGTAACTGTGTGTAGCTGGTGTGTAACTGGTGTGTAACTGGTGTGTAACTGTGTGTAACTGGTGTGTAACTGTGTGCAGCAGTGTGTAACTGTGTGTAACTGTGTGTAACTGGTGTGTAACTGGTGTGTAAGTGTGTGTAACTGGTGTGTAACTGGTGTGTAAGTGTGTGTAACTGGTGTGTAACTGGTGTGTAACTGGTGTGTAAGTGTGTGTAACTGGTGTGTAAGTGTGTGTAACTGGTGTGTAACTAGTGTGTAACTGGTGTGTAAGTGTGTGTAAGTGTGTGTAACTGGTGTGTAACTGGTGTGTAACTGTGTGTAACAGTGTGTAACTGTGTGTAACTGTGTGTAACTGGTGTGTAACTGGTGTGCAACTGTGTGTAACTGGTGTGTAACTGGTGTGTAACTGTGTGTAACTGGTGTGTAACTGGTGTGTAACTGTGTGTAACTGGTGTGTAACTGGTGTGTAACTGGTGTGTAACTGTGTGTAACTGGTGTGTAAGTGTGTGTAACTGTGTGTAACTGGTGTGTAACTGGTGTGTAACTGCGTGTAACTGTGTGTAACTGGTGTGTAAGTGTGTGTAACTGTGTGTAACTGGTGTAAAAGTGTGTGTAACTGTGTGTAACTGGTGTGTAACTGGTGTGTAACTGTGTGTAACTGGTGTGTAACTGGTGTGTAACTGGTGTGTAACTGTGTGTAACTGTGTGTAACTGTGTGTAACTGGTGTGTAAGTGTGTGTAACTGGTGTGTAACTGGTGTGTAACTGTGTGTAACTGGTGTGTAACTGTGTGTAACTGTGTTTAACTGGTGTGTAAATGTGTGTAACTGTGTGTAACTGTGTGTAGCTGGTGTGTAACTGGTGTGTAACTGTGTGTAACTGTGTGCAGCAGTGTGTAACTGTGTGTAACTGTGTGTAACTGGTGTGTAACTGGTGTGTAACTGTGTGTTACTGTGTGTAACTGGTGTGTAAGTGTGTGTAACTGTGTGTAACTGGTGTGTAACTGGTGAGTAACTGGTGTGTAACTGTGTGTAACTGGTGTGTAACTGTGTGTAACTGTGTGTAACTGGTGTGTAACTGGTGTGTAACTGTCTGTAACTGGTGTGTAGCTGTGTGTAACTGGTGTGTAACTGTGTGTAACTGTGTGTAACTATGTGTAACTGGTGTGTAAGTGTGTGTAACTGTGTGTAACTGGTGTGTAACTGGTGTGTAAGTGTGTGTAACTGGTGTGTAACTGTGTGTAACTGTGTGTAACTGGTGTGTAACTGTGTGTAACTGGTGTGTAACTGGTGTGTAACTGTGTGTAACTGGTGTGTAACTGGTGTGTAACTGTGTGTAACTGGTGTGTAACTGTGTGTAACTGGTGTGTAACTAGTGTGTAACTGTGTGTAACTGGTGTGTAACTGTGTGCAGCAGTGTGTAACTGTGTGTAACTGTGTGTAACTGGTGTGTAACTGGTGTGTAACTGTGTGTTACTGTGTGTAACTGGTGTGTAAGTGTGTGTAACTGTGTGTAACTGGTGTGTAACTGGTGTGTAACTGTGTGTAACTGTGTGTAACTTTGTGTAACTGGTGTGTAACTGGTGAGTAACTGGTGTGTAACTGTGTGTAACTGGTGTGTAACTGGTGTGTAAGTGTGTGTAACTGGTGTGTAACTGGTGTGTAACTGTGTGTAACTGTGTGTAACTGGTGTGTAACTGGTGTGTAACTGTCTGTAACTGGTGTGTAGCTGTGTGTAACTGGTGTGTAACTGTGTGTAACTGTGTGTAACTGGTGTGTAAGTGTGTGTAACTGGTGTGTAAGTGTGTGTAACTGGTGTGTAAGTGTGTGTAACTGGTGTGCAAGTGTGTGTAACTGGTGTGTAATTGTGTGTAACTGTGTGTAACTGGTATGTGACTGTGTGTAACTGTGTGTAACTGTGTGTAACTGGTGTGTGACTGTGTGTAACTGTGTGTAACTGTGTGTAACTGGTGTGTAACTGTGTGTATCTGTGTGTAACTGTGTGTAACTGGTGTGTGACTGGTGTGTAACTGTGTGTAACTATGTGTAACTGTGTGTAACTGGTGTGTAACTGTGTGTAACTGGTGTGTAACTGTGTGTAACTGTGTGTAACTGTGTGTAACTGTGTGTAACTGTGTGTAACTGGTGTGTGACTGGTGTGTAACTGTGTGTAACTGTGTGTAACTATGTGTAACTGTGTGTAACTGGTGTGTAACTGTGTGTAACTGGTGTGTAACTGTGTGTAACTGTGTGTAACTGGTGTGTAACTGGTGTGTAACTGTGTGTAACTGTGTGTAACTGTGTGTAACTGGTGTGTAACTGGTGTGTAACTGTGTGTTACTGTGTGTAACTGGTGTGTAAGTGTGTGTAACTGTGTGTAACTGGTGTGTAACTGGTGTGTAACTGTGTGTAACTGTGTGTAACTGGTGTGTAACTGGTGAGTAACTGGTGTGTAACTGTGTGTAACTGGTGTGTAACTGGTGTGTAATTGTGTGTAACTGGTGTGTAACTGTGTGTAACTGTGTGTAACTGTGTGTAACTGGTGTGTAACTGGTGTGTAACTGTCTGTAACTGGTGTGTAGCTGTGTGTAACTGGTGTGTAACTGTGTGTAACTGTGTGTAACTGGTGTGTAAGTGTGTGTAACTGGTGTGTAACTGGTGTGTAACTGGTGTGTAAGTGTGTGTAACTGGTGTGTAACTGTGTGTAACTGGTGTGTAACTGTTGTGTAAGTGTGTGTAACTGGTTTTTAACTGGTGTGTAAGTGTGTGTAACTGGTGTGCAAGTGTGTGTAACTGGTGTGTAACTGGTGTGTAAGTGTGTGTAACTGGTGTGTAACTGGTGTGTAAGTGGTGTGTAACTGGTGTATAACTGGTGTGTAAGTGTGTGTAACTGGTGTGTAAGTGTGTGTAACTGGTGTGTAACTGCTGTGTAAGTGTGTGTAACTGGTGTGTAAGTGTGTGTAACTGGTGTGTAAGTGTGTGTAACTGGTGTGTAACTGGTGAGTAACTGGTGTGTAAGTGTGTGTAACTGGTGTGTAACTGTGTGTAACTGGTGTGTAAGTGTGTGTAACTGGTGTGTAACAGTGTGTAACTGTGTAACTGTGTGTAACTGGTGTGTAACTGGTGTGTAACTGTGTGTAACTGGTGTGTAACTGGTGTGTAACTGTGTGTAACTGTGTGTAACTGGTGTGTAACTGTGTGTAACTGGTGTGTAACTGGTGTGTAACTGGTGTGTAACTGTGTGTAACTGCGTGTAACTGTGTGTAACTGTGTGTAACTGGTGTGTAAGTGTGTGTAACTGTGTGTAACTGGTGTGTAACTGGTGTGTAACTGTGTGTAACTGTGTGTAACTGGTGTAAAAGTGTGTGTAACTGTGTGTAACTGGTGTGTAACTGGTGTGTAACTGTGTGTAACTGGTGTGTAACTGGTGTGTAACTGGTGTGTAACTGTGTGTAACTGGTGTGTAACTGTGTGTAACTGGTGTGTAACTGTGTGTAACTGTGTGTAACTGTGTGTAACTGTGTGTAACTGGTGTGTAACTGTGTGTAACTGTGTGTAACTGTGTGTAACTGTGTGTAACTGGTGTGTGACTGTGTGTAACTGTGTGTAACTGTGTGTAACTGGTGTGTGACTGTGTGTAACTGGTGTGTAACTGTGTGTACCTGTGTGTAACTGTGTGTGACTGGTGTGTGACTGGTGTGTAACTGTGTGTAACTGTGTGTAACTGTGTGTAACTGGTGTGTAACTGTGTGTAACTGTGTTTAACTGGTGTGTAAATGTGTGTAACTGTGTGTAACTGGTGTGTAACTGGTGTGTAACTGTGTCTAACTGGTGTGTAACTGTGTGCAGCAGTGTGTAACTGTGTGTAACTGGTGTGTAACTGTGTGTTACTGTGTGTAACTGGTGTGTAAGTGTGTGTAACTGGTGTGTAACTGGTGTGTAACTGGTGAGTAACTTGTGTGTAACTGTGTGTAACGGGTGTGTAACTGTGTGTAACTGGTGTGTAACTGTGTGCAGCAGTGTGTAACTGTGTGTAACTCTGTGTAACTGGTGTGTAACTGGTGTGTAACTGGTGTGTAACTGTGTGTTACTGTGTGTAACTGGTGTGTAAGTGTGTGTAACTGTGTGTAACTGGTGTGTAACTGTGTGTAACTGTGTGTAACTGTGTGTAACTGGTGTGTAACTGGTGAGTAACTGGTGTGTAACTGTGTGTAACTGTGTGTAACTGGTGTGTAAGTGTGTGTAACTGGTGTGTAACTGGTGTGTAACTGTGTGTAACTGTGTGTAACTGGTGTGTAACTGGTGTGTAACTGTCTGTAACTGGTGTGTAGCTGTGTGTAACTGGTGTGTAACTGTGTGTAACTGTGTGTAACTGGTGTGTAAGTGTGTGTAACTGGTGTGTAACTGTGTGTAACTGGTGTGTAAGTGTGTGTAACTGGTGTGTAACTGGTGTGTAAGTGTGTGTAACTGGTGTGCAAGTGTGTGTAACTGGTGTGTAACTGGTGTGTAAGTGTGTGTAACTGGTGTGTAACTGGTGTGTAAGTGGTTTGTAAGTGGTGTGTAACTGGTGTGTAAGTGTGTGTAACTGGTGTGTAAGTGTGTGTAACTGGTGTGTAACTGGTGTGTAAGTGTGTGTAACTGGTGTGTAACTGGTGTGTAAGTGTGTGTAACTGGTGTGTAAGTGTGTGTAACTGGTGTGTAAGTGTGTGTAACTGTGTGTAACTGGTGTGTAACTGTGTGTAACTGGTGTGTAAGTGTGTGTAACTGTTGTGTAACTGGTGTGTAACTGTGTGTAACTGGTGTGTAAGTGTGTGTAACTGTTGTGTAACTGTGTGTAACTGGTGTGTAACTGTGTGTTACTATGTGTAACTGGTGTGTAAGTGTGTGTAACTGTGTGTAACTGGTGTGTAACTGGTGTGTAACTGTGTGTAACTGTGTGTAACTGGTGTGTAACTGGTGAGTAACTGGTGTGTAACTGTGTGTAACTGGTGTGTAACTGGTGTGTAATTGTGTGTAACTGGTGTGTAACTGTGTGTAACTGGTGTGTAACTGGTGTGTAACTGTCTGTAACTGGTGTGTAGCTGTGTGTAACTGGTGTGTAACTGTGTGTAACTGTGTGTAACTGGTGTGTAAGTGTGTGTAACTGTGTGTAACTGGTGTGTAACTGGTGTGTAACTGGTGTGTAAGTGTGTGTAACTGGTGTGTAACTGTGTGTAACTGGTGTGTAACTGGTGTGTAAGTGTGTGTAACTGGTTTTTAACTGGTGTGTAAGTGTGTGTAACTGGTGTGCAAGTGTGTGTAACTGGTGTGTAACTGGTGAGTAACTGGTGTGTAACTGTGTGTAACTGGTGTGTAACTGTGTGTAACTGGTGTGTAACTGGTGTGTAACTGTCTGTAACTGGTGTGTAGCTGTGTGTAACTGGTGTGTAACTGCTGTGTAAGTGTGTGTAACTGGTGTGTAACTGGTGTGTAAGTGTGTGTAACTGGTGTGTAAGTGTGTGTAACTGGTGTGTAACTGGTGTGTAACTGGTGTGTAAGTGTGTGTAACTGGTGTGTAACTGTGTGTAACTGGTGTGTAAGTGTGTGTAACTGGTGTGTAACTGGTGTGTAACTGGTGTGTAACAGTGTGTAACTGTGTAACTGTGTGTAACTGGTGTGTAACTGGTGTGTAACTGTGTGTAACTGGTGTGTAACTGGTGTGTAACTGTGTGTAACTGGTGTGTAACTGTGTGTAACTGGTGTGTAACTGGTGTGTAACTGGTGTGTAACTGTGTGTAACTGCGTGTAACTGTGTGTAACTGTGTGTAACTGGTGTGTAAGTGTGTGTAACTGTGTGTAACTGGTGTGTAACTGGTGTGTAACTGTGTGTAACTGTGTGTAACTGGTGTAAAAGTGTGTGTAACTGTGTGTAACTGGTGTGTAACTGGTGTGTAACTGTGTGTAACTGGTGTGTAACTGTGTGTAACTGTGTGTAACTGTGTGTAACTGGTGTGTAACTGTGTGTAACTGGTGTGTAACTGTGTGTAACCTTGTGTAACTGGTGTGTAACTGTGTGTAACTGTGTGTAACTGGTGTGTGACTGTGTGTAACTGTGTGTAACTGTGTGTAACTGGTGTGTGACTGTGTGTAACTGGTGTGTAACTGTGTGTACCTGTGTGTAACTGTGTGTGACTGGTGTGTGACTGGTGTGTAACTGTGTGTAACTGTGTGTAACTGTGTGTAACTGGTGTGTAACTGTGTGTAACTGTGTTTAACTGGTGTGTAAATGTGTGTAACTGTGTGTAACTGGTGTGTAACTGGTGTGTAACTGTGTCTAACTGGTGTGTAACTGTGTGCAGCAGTGTGTAACTGTGTGTAACTGGTGTGTAACTGTGTGTAACTGTGTGTAACTGGTGTGTAAGTGTGTGTAACTGGTGTGTAAGTGTGTGTAACTGGTGTGTAAGTGTGTGTAACTGGTGTGCAAGTGTGTGTAACTGGTGTGTAATTGTGTGTAACTGTGTGTAACTGGTATGTGACTGTGTGTAACTGTGTGTAACTGTGTGTAACTGGTGTGTGACTGTGTGTAACTGTGTGTAACTGAGTGTAACTGGTGTGTAACTGTGTGTATCTGTGTGTAACTGTGTGTAACTGGTGTGTGACTGGTGTGTAACTGTGTGTAACTATGTGTAACTGTGTGTAACTGGTGTGTAACTGTGTGTAACTGGTGTGTAACTGTGTGTAACTGTGTGTAACTGGTGTGTAACTGTGTGTAACTGTGTGTAACTGTGTGTAACTGTGTGTAACTGGTGTGTGACTGGTGTGTAACTGTGTGTAACTGTGTGTAACTATGTGTAACTGTGTGCAGCAGTGTGTAAATGTGTGTAACTGGTGTGTAACTGTGTGTAACTGTGTGTAACTGGTGTGTAACTGTGTGTTACTGTGTGTAACTGGTGTGTAAGTGTGTGTAACTGTGTGTAACTGGTGTGTAACTGGTGTGTAACTGTGTGTAACTGTGTGTAACTGGTGTGTAACTGGTGAGTAACTGGTGTGTAACTGTGTGTAACTGGTGTGTAACTGGTGTGTAATTGTGTGTAACTGGTGTGTAACTGTGTGTAACTGGTGTGTAACTGGTGTGTAACTGTCTGTAACTGGTGTGTAGCTGTGTGTAACTGGTGTGTAACTGTGTGTAACTGTGTGTAACTGGTGTGTAAGTGTGTGTAACTGTGTGTAACTGGTGTGTAACTGGTGTGTAACTGGTGTGTAAGTGTGTGTAACTGGTGTGTAACTGTGTGTAACTGGTGTGTAACTGGTGTGTAAGTGTGTGTAACTGGTTTTTAACTGGTGTGTAAGTGTGTGTAACTGGTGTGCAAGTGTGTGTAACTGGTGTGTAACTGGTGTGTAAGTGTGTGTAACTGGTGTGTAACTGGTGTGTAAGTGGTGTGTAACTGGTGTGTAACTGGTGTGTAAGTGTGTGTAACTGGTGTGTAAGTGTGTGTAACTGGTGTGTAACTGCTGTGTAAGTGTGTGTAACTGGTGTGTAAGTGTGTGTAACTGGTGTGTAAGTGTGTGTAACTGGTGTGTAACTGGTGTGTAACTGGTGTGTAAGTGTGTGTAACTGTGTGTAACTGGTGTGTAAGTGTGTGTAACTGGTGTGTAACTGGTGTGTAACAGTGTGTAACTGTGTAACTGTGTGTAACTGGTGTGTAACTGGTGTGTAACTGTGTGTAACTGGTGTGTAACTGGTGTGTAACTGTGTGTAACTGTGTGTAACTGGTGTGTAACTGTGTGTAACTGGTGTGTAACTGGTGTGTAACTGGTGTGTAACTGTGTGTAACTGCGTGTAACTGTGTGTAACTGTGTGTAACTGGTGTGTAAGTGTGTGTAACTGTGTGTAACTGGTGTGTAACTGGTGTGTAACTGTGTGTAACTGTGTGTAACTGGTGTAAAAGTGTGTGTAACTGTGTGTAACTGGTGTGTAACTGTGTGTAACTGGTGTGTAACTGTGTGTAACTGGTGTGTAACTGTGTGTAACTGTGTGTAACTGTGTGTAACTGGTGTGTAACTGTGTGTAACTGTGTGTAACTGTGTGTAACTGTGTGTAACTGGTGTGTGACTGTGTGTAACTGTGTGTAACTGTGTGTAACTGGTGTGTGACTGTGTGTAACTGGTGTGTAACTGTGTGTACCTGTGTGTAACTGTGTGTGACTGGTGTGTGACTGGTGTGTAACTGTGTGTAACTGTGTGTAACTGTGTGTAACTGGTGTGTAACTGTGTGTAACTGTGTTTAACTGGTGTGTAAATGTGTGTAACTGTGTGTAACTGGTGTGTAACTGGTGTGTAACTGTGTCTAACTGGTGTGTAACTGTGTGCAGCAGTGTGTAACTGTGTGTAACTGGTGTGTAACTGTGTGTTACTGTGTGTAACTGGTGTGTAAGTGTGTGTAACTGGTGTGTAACTGGTGTGTAACTGGTGAGTAACTTGTGTGTAACTGTGTGTAACGGGTGTGTAACTGTGTGTAACTGGTGTGTAACTGTGTGCAGCAGTGTGTAACTGTGTGTAACTGTGTGTAACTGGTGTGTAACTGGTGTGTAACTGTGTGTTACTGTGTGTAACTGGTGTGTAAGTGTGTGTAACTGTGTGTAACTGGTGTGTAACTGTGTGTAACTGTGTGTAACTTTGTGTAACTGGTGTGTAACTGGTGAGTAACTGGTGTGTAACTGTGTGTAACTGTGTGTAACTGGTGTGTAAGTGTGTGTAACTGGTGTGTAACTGGTGTGTAACTGTGTGTAACTGTGTGTAACTGGTGTGTAACTGGTGTGTAACTGTCTGTAACTGGTGTGTAGCTGTGTGTAACTGGTGTGTAACTGTGTGTAACTGTGTGTAACTGGTGTGTAAGTGTGTGTAACTGGTGTGTAACTGTGTGTAACTGGTGTGTAAGTGTGTGTAACTGGTGTGTAACTGGTGTGTAAGTGTGTGTAACTGGTGTGCAAGTGTGTGTAACTGGTGTGTAACTGGTGTGTAAGTGTGTGTAACTGGTGTGTAACTGGTGTGTAAGTGGTTTGTAAGTGGTGTGTAACTGGTGTGTAAGTGTGTGTAACTGGTGTGTAAGTGTGTGTAACTGGTGTGTAACTGGTGTGTAAGTGTGTGTAACTGGTGTGTAACTGGTGTGTAAGTGTGTGTAACTGGTGTGTAAGTGTGTGTAACTGGTGTGTAAGTGTGTGTAACTGTGTGTAACTGGTGTGTAACTGTGTGTAACTGGTGTGTAAGTGTGTGTAACTGGTGTGTAACTGTGTGTAACTGGTGTGTAACTGTGTGTTACTGTGTGTAACTGGTGTGTAAGTGTGTGTAACTGTGTGTAACTGGTGTGTAACTGGTGTGTAACTGTGTGTAACTGTGTGTAACTGGTGTGTAACTGGTGAGTAACTGGTGTGTAACTGTGTGTAACTGGTGTGTAACTGGTGTGTAATTGTGTGTAACTGGTGTGTAACTGTGTGTAACTGGTGTGTAGCTGGTGTGTAACTGTCTGTAACTGGTGTGTAGCTGTGTGTAACTGGTGTGTAACTGTGTGTAACTGTGTGTAACTGGTGTGTAAGTGTGTGTAACTGTGTGTAACTGGTGTGTAACTGGTGTGTAACTGGTGTGTAAGTGTGTGTAACTGGTTTTTAACTGGTGTGTAAGTGTGTGTAACTGGTGTGCAAGTGTGTGTAACTGGTGTGTAACTGGTGAGTAACTGGTGTGTAACTGTGTGTAACTGGTGTGTAACTGTGTGTAACTGGTGTGTAACTGGTGTGTAACTGTCTGTAACTGGTGTGTAGTTGTGTGTAACTGGTGTGTAACTGCTGTGTAAGTGTGTGTAACTGGTGTGTAACTGGTGTGTAACTGGTGTGTAAGTGTGTGTAACTGGTGTGTAAGTGTGTGTAACTGGTGTGTAACTGGTGTGTAACTGGTGTGTAAGTGTGTGTAACTGGTGTGTAACTGTGTGTAACTGGTGTGTAAGTGTGTGTAACTGGTGTGTAACTGGTGTGTAACTGGTGTGTAACAGTGTGTAACTGTGTAACCGGTGTGTAACTGGTGTGTAACTGTGTGTAACTGGTGTGTAACTGGTGTGTAACTGTGTGTAACTGTGTGTAACTGGTGTGTAACTGTGTGTAACTGGTGTGTAACTGTGTGTAACTGTGTGTAACTGTGTGTAACTGTGTGTAACTGGTGTGTGACTGTGTGTAACTGTGTGTAACTGTGTGTAACTGGTGTGTGACTGTGTGTAACTGGTGTGTAACTGTGTGTACCTGTGTGTAACTGTGTGTGACTGGTGTGTGACTGGTGTGTAACTGTGTGTAACTGTGTGTAACTGTGTGTAACTGGTGTGTAACTGTGTGTAACTGTGTTTAACTGGTGTGTAAATGTGTGTAACTGTGTGTAACTGGTGTGTAACTGGTGTGTAACTGTGTCTAACTGGTGTGTAACTGTGTGCAGCAGTGTGTAACTGTGTGTAACTGGTGTGTAACTGTGTGTTACTGTGTGTAACTGGTGTGTAAGTGTGTGTAACTGGTGTGTAACTGGTGTGTAACTGGTGAGTAACTTGTGTGTAACTGTGTGTAACGGGTGTGTAACTGTGTGTAACTGGTGTGTAACTGTGTGCAGCAGTGTGTAACTGTGTGTAACTGTGTGTAACTGGTGTGTAACTGGTGTGTAACTGTGTGTTACTGTGTGTAACTGGTGTGTAAGTGTGTGTAACTGTGTGTAACTGGTGTGTAACTGTGTGTAACTGTGTGTAACTTTGTGTAACTGGTGTGTAACTGGTGAGTAACTGGTGTGTAACTGTGTGTAACTGTGTGTAACTGGTGTGTAAGTGTGTGTAACTGGTGTGTAACTGGTGTGTAACTGTGTGTAACTGTGTGTAACTGGTGTGTAACTGGTGTGTAACTGTCTGTAACTGGTGTGTAGCTGTGTGTAACTGGTGTGTAACTGTGTGTAACTGTGTGTAACTGGTGTGTAAGTGTGTGTAACTGGTGTGTAACTGTGTGTAACTGGTGTGTAAGTGTGTGTAACTGGTGTGTAACTGGTGTGTAAGTGTGTGTAACTGGTGTGCAAGTGTGTGTAACTGGTGTGTAACTGGTGTGTAAGTGTGTGTAACTGGTGTGTAACTGGTGTGTAAGTGGTTTGTAAGTGGTGTGTAACTGGTGTGTAAGTGTGTGTAACTGGTGTGTAAGTGTGTGTAACTGGTGTGTAACTGGTGTGTAAGTGTGTGTAACTGGTGTGTAACTGGTGTGTAAGTGTGTGTAACTGGTGTGTAAGTGTGTGTAACTGGTGTGTAAGTGTGTGTAACTGTGTGTAACTGGTGTGTAACTGTGTGTAACTGGTGTGTAAGTGTGTGTAACTGGTGTGTAACTGTGTGTAACTGGTGTGTAACTGTGTGTTACTGTGTGTAACTGGTGTGTAAGTGTGTGTAACTGTGTGTAACTGGTGTGTAACTGGTGTGTAACTGTGTGTAACTGTGTGTAACTGGTGTGTAACTGGTGAGTAACTGGTGTGTAACTGTGTGTAACTGGTGTGTAACTGGTGTGTAATTGTGTGTAACTGGTGTGTAACTGTGTGTAACTGGTGTGTAACTGGTGTGTAACTGTCTGTAACTGGTGTGTAGCTGTGTGTAACTGGTGTGTAACTGTGTGTAACTGTGTGTAACTGGTGTGTAAGTGTGTGTAACTGTGTGTAACTGGTGTGTAACTGGTGTGTAACTGGTGTGTAAGTGTGTGTAACTGGTTTTTAACTGGTGTGTAAGTGTGTGTAACTGGTGTGCAAGTGTGTGTAACTGGTGTGTAACTGGTGAGTAACTGGTGTGTAACTGTGTGTAACTGGTGTGTAACTGTGTGTAACTGGTGTGTAACTGGTGTGTAACTGTCTGTAACTGGTGTGTAGTTGTGTGTAACTGGTGTGTAACTGCTGTGTAAGTGTGTGTAACTGGTGTGTAACTGGTGTGTAACTGGTGTGTAAGTGTGTGTAACTGGTGTGTAAGTGTGTGTAACTGGTGTGTAACTGGTGTGTAACTGGTGTGTAAGTGTGTGTAACTGGTGTGTAACTGTGTGTAACTGGTGTGTAAGTGTGTGTAACTGGTGTGTAACTGGTGTGTAACTGGTGTGTAACAGTGTGTAACTGTGTAACCGGTGTGTAACTGGTGTGTAACTGTGTGTAACTGGTGTGTAACTGGTGTGTAACTGTGTGTAACTGTGTGTAACTGGTGTGTAACTGTGTGTAACTGGTGTGTAACTGGTGTGTAACTGGTGTGTAACTGTGTGTAACTGCGTGTAACTGTGTGTAACTGTGTGTAACTGGTGTGTAAGTGTGTGTAACTGTGTGTAACTGGTGTGTAACTGGTGTGTAACTGTGTGTAACTGTGTGTAACTGGTGTAAAAGTGTGTGTAACTGTGTGTAACTGGTGTGTAACTGTGTGTAACTGGTGTGTAACTGTGTGTAACTGTGTGTAACTGTGTGTAACTGGTGTGTAACTGTGTGTAACTGGTGTGTAACTGTGTGTAACTGTGTGTAACTGTGTGTAACTGGTGTGTAACTGTGTGTAACTGTGTGTAACTGTGTGTAACTGTGTGTAACTGGTGTGTGACTGTGTGTAACTGTGTGTAACTGGTGTGTGACTGTGTGTAACTGGTGTGTAAATGTGTGTACCTGTGTGTAACTGTGTGTGACTGGTGTGTGACTGGTGTGTAACTGTGTGTAACTGTGTGTAACTGTGTGTAACTGGTGTGTAACTGTGTGTAACTGTGTTTAACTGGTGTGTAAATGTGTGTAACTGTGTGTAACTGGTGTGTAACTGGTGTGTAACTGTGTCTAACTGGTGTGTAACTGTGTGCAGCAGTGTGTAACTGTGTGTAACTGGTGTGTAACTGTGTGTTACTCTGTGTAACTGGTGTGTAAGTGTGTGTAACTGGTGTGTAACTGGTGTGTAACTGGTGAGTAACTTGTGTGTAACTGTGTGTAACGGGTGTGTAACTGGTGTGTAACTGGTGTGTAACTGTGTGTAACTGGTGTGTAACTGTGTGCAGCAGTGTGTAACTGTGTGTAACTGTGTGTAACTGGTGTGTAACAGGTGTGTAACTGTGTGTGTAACTGTGTGTAACTGGTGTGTAACTGGTGTGTAACTGTGTGTAACTGTGTGTAACTGGTGTGTAAGTGTGTGTAACTGTGTGTAACTGGTGTGTAACTGGTGTGTAACTGTGTGTAACTGCGTGTAACTGTGTGTAACTGGTGTGTAACTGGTGTGTAACTGTGTGTAACTGGTGTGTAACTGGTGTGTAACTGGTGTGTAACTGTGTGTAACTGTGTGTAACTGTGTGTAACTGGTGTGTAAGTGTGTGTAAGTGTGTGTAACTGGTGTGTAACTGGTGTGTAACTGTGTGTAACTGGTGTGTAACTGTGTGTAACTGTGTTTAACTGGTGTGTAAATGTGTGTAACTGTGTGTAGCTGGTGTGTAACTGGTGTGTAACTGGTGTGTAACTGTGTGTAACTGGTGTGTAACTGTGTGCAGCAGTGTGTAACTGTGTGTAACTGGTGTGTAACTGGTGTGTAAGTGTGTGTAACTGGTGTGTAACTGGTGTGTAAGTGTGTGTAACTGGTGTGTAACTGGTGTGTAACTGGTGTGTAAGTGTGTGTAACTGGTGTGTAAGTGTGTGTAACTGGTGTGTAACTAGTGTGTAACTGGTGTGTAAGTGTGTGTAACTGTGTGTAACTGGTGTGTAACTGGTGTGTAACTGTGTGTAACAGTGTGTAACTGTGTGTAACTGTGTGTAACTGGTGTGTAACTGGTGTGCAACTGTGTGTAACTGGTGTGTAACTGGTGTGTAACTTGTGTAACTGGTGTGTAACTGGTGTGTAACTGTGTGTAACTGGTGTGTAACTGGTGTGTAACTGGTGTGTAACTGTGTGTAACTGGTGTGTAAGTGTGTGTAACTGTGTGTAACTGGTGTGTAACTAGTGTTTAACTGTGTGTAACTGCGTGTAACTGTGTGTAACTGGTGTGTAAGTGTGTGTAACTGTGTGTAACTGGTGTAAAAGTGTGTGTAACTGTGTGTAACTGGTGTGTAACTGGTGTGTAACTGTGTGTAACTGGTGTGTAACTGGTGTGTAACTGTGTGTAACTGGTGTGTAACTGTGTGCAGCATTGTGTAACTGTGTGTAACTGTGTGTAACTGGTGTGTAACTGGTGTGTAACTGGTGTGTAACTGTATGTTACTGTGTGTAACTGGTGTGTAAGTGTGTGTAACTGTGTGTAACTGGTGTGTAACTGGTGTGTAACTGTGTGTAACTGTGTGTAACTTTGTGTAACTGGTGTGTAACTGGTGAGTAACTGGTGTGTAACTGTGTGTAACTGGTGTGTAACTGGTGTGTAAGTGTGTGTAACTGGTGTGTAACTGGTGTGTAACTGTGTGTAACTGGTGTGTAACTGGTGTGTAACTGTGTGTAACTGTGTGTAACTTTGTGTAACTGGTGTGTAACTGGTGAGTAACTGGTGTGTAACTGTGTGTAACTGGTGTGTAACTGGTGTGTAAGTGTGTGTAACTGGTGTGTAACTGGTGTGTAACTGTGTGTAACTGTGTGTAACTGGTGTGTAACTGGTGTGTAACTGTCTGTAACTGGTGTGTAGCTGTGTGTAACTGGTGTGTAACTGTGTGTAACTGTGTGTAACTGGTGTGTAAGTGTGTGTAACTGGTGTGTAAGTGTGTGTAACTGGTGTGTAAGTGTGTGTAACTGGTGTGCAAGTGTGTGTAACTGGTGTGTAATTGTGTGTAACTGTGTGTAACTGGTATGTGACTGTGTGTAACTGTGTGTAACTGTGTGTAACTGGTGTGTGACTGTGTGTAACTGTGTGTAACTGGTGTGTAACTGTGTGTACATGTGTGTAACTGTGTGTAACTGGTGTGTGACTGGTGTGTAACTGTGTGTAACTGTGTGTAACTGGTGTGTAACTGTGTGTAACTGGTGTGTAACTGTGTGTAACTGTGTGTAACTGGTGTGTAACTGTGTGTAACTGTGTGTAACTGTGTGTAACTGTGTGTAACTGGTGTGTGACTGGTGTGTAACTGTGTGTAACTGTGTGTAACTATGTGTAACTGTGTGTAACTGGTGTGTAACTGTGTGTAACTGGTGTGTAACTGTGTGTAACTGGTGTGTAACTGGTGTGTAACTGTGTGTAACTGTGTGTAACTGGTGTGTAACTGTGTGTTACTGTGTGTAACTGGTGTGTAAGTGTGTGTAACTGTGTGTAACTGGTGTGTAACTGGTGTGTAACTGTGTGTAACTGTGTGTAACTGGTGTGTAACTGGTGAGTAACTGGTGTGTAACTGTGTGTAACTGGTGTGTAACTGGTGTGTAATTGTGTGTAACTGGTGTGTAACTGTGTGTAACTGTGTGTAACTGGTGTGTAACTGGTGTGTAACTGTCTGTAACTGGTGTGTAGCTGTGTGTAACTGGTGTGTAACTGTGTGTAACTGTGTGTAACTGGTGTGTAAGTGTGTGTAACTGTGTGTAACTGGTGTGTAACTGGTGTGTAACTGGTGTATAAGTGTGTGTAACTGGTGTGTAACTGTGTGTAACTGGTGTGTAACTGGTGTGTAAGTGTGTGTAACTGGTTTTTAACTGGTGTGTAAGTGTGTGTAACTGGTGTGCAAGTGTGTGTAACTGGTGTGTAACTGGTGTGTAACTGGTGTGTAAGTGTGTGTAACTGGTGTGTAACTGGTGTGTAAGTGGTGTGTAACTGGTGTGTAACTGGTGTGTAAGTGTGTGTAACTGGTGTGTAAGTGTGTGTAACTGGTGTGTAACTGCTGTGTAAGTGTGTGTAACTGGTGTGTAAGTGTGTGTAACTGGTGTGTAAGTGTGTGTAACTGGTGTGTAACTGGTGTGTAACTGGTGTGTAAGTGTGTGTAACTGGTGTGTAACTGTGTGTAACTGGTGTGTAAGTGTGTGTAACTGGTGTGTAACTGGTGTGTAACTGGTGTGTAACAGTGTGTAACTGTGTAACTGTGTGTAACTGGTGTGTAACTGGTGTGTAACTGTGTGTAACTGGTGTGTAACTGGTGTGTAACTGTGTGTAACTGGTGTGTAACTGTGTGTAACTGGTGTGTAAGTGTGTGTAACTGGTGTGTAACTGTGTGTAACTGTGTGTTACTGTGTGTAACTGGTGTGTAACTGGTGTGTAACTGTGTGTAACTGTGTGTAACTGGTGTGTAACTGGTGAGTAACTGGTGTGTAACTGTGTGTAACTGGTGTGTAACTGGTGTGTAATTGTGTGTAACTGGTGTGTAACTGTGTGTAACTGGTGTGTAACTGGTGTGTAACTGTCTGTAACTGGTGTGTAGCTGTGTGTAACTGGTGTGTAACTGTGTGTAACTGTGTGTAACTGGTGTGTAAGTGTGTGTAACTGTGTGTAACTGGTGTGTAACTGGTGTGTAACTGGTGTGTAAGTGTGTGTAACTGGTGTGTAACTGTGTGTAACTGGTGTGTAACTGGTGTGTAAGTGTGTGTAACTGGTTTTTAACTGGTGTGTAAGTGTGTGTAACTGGTGTGCAAGTGTGTGTAACTGGTGTGTAACTGGTGAGTAACTGGTGTGTAACTGTGTGTAACTGGTGTGTAACTGTGTGTAACTGGTGTGTAACTGGTGTGTAACTGTCTGTAACTGGTGTGTAGCTGTGTGTAACTGGTGTGTAACTGCTGTGTAAGTGTGTGTAACTGGTGTGTAACTGGTGTGTAAGTGTGTGTAACTGGTGTGTAAGTGTGTGTAACTGGTGTGTAACTGGTGTGTAACTGGTGTGTAAGTGTGTGTAACTGGTGTGTAACTGTGTGTAACTGGTGTGTAAGTGTGTGTAACTGGTGTGTAACTGGTGTGTAACTGGTGTGTAACAGTGTGTAACTGTGTAACTGTGTGTAACTGGTGTGTAACTGGTGTGTAACTGTGTTTAACTGGTGTGTAACTGGTGTGTAACTGTGTGTAACTGTGTGTAACTGGTGTGTAACTGTGTGTAACTGGTGTGTAACTGGTGTGTAACTGGTGTGTAACTGTGTGTAACTGCGTGTAACTGTGTGTAACTGTGTGTGACTGGTGTGTAAGTGTGTGTAACTGTGTGTAACTGGTGTGTAACTGGTGTGTAACTGGTGTAAAAGTGTGTGTAACTGTGTGTAACTGGTGTGTAACTGGTGTGTAACTGTGTGTAACTGTGTGTAACTGTGTGTAACTGGTGTGTAACTGGTGTGTAACTGTGTGTAACTGGTGTGTAACTGTGTGTAACTGTGTGTAACTGTGTGTAACTGGTGTGTAACTGTGTGTAACTGTGTGTAACTGGTGTGTGACTGTGTGTAACTGTGTGTAACTGTGTGTAACTGGTGTGTGACTGTGTGTAACTGGTGTGTAACTGTGTGTACCTGTGTGTAACTGTGTGTGACTGGTGTGTGACTGGTGTGTAACTGTGTGTAACTGTGTGTAACTGTGTGTAACTGGTGTGTAACTGTGTGTAACTGTGTTTAACTGGTGTGTAAATGTGTGTAACTGTGTGTAACTGGTGTGTAACTGGTGTGTAACTGTGTCTAACTGGTGTGTAACTGTGTGCAGCAGTGTGTAACTGTGTGTAACTGGTGTGTAACTGTGTGTTACTGTGTGTAACTGGTGTGTAAGTGTGTGTAACTGGTGTGTAACTGGTGTGTAACTGGTGAGTAACTTGTGTGTAACTGTGTGTAACGGGTGTGTAACTGGTGTGTAACTGGTGTGTAACTGTGTGTAACTGGTGTGTAACTGTGTGCAGCAGTGTGTAACTGTGTGTAACTGTGTGTAACTGGTGTGTAACTGGTGTGTAACTGGTGTGTAACTGTGTGTTACTGTGTGTAACTGGTGTGTAAGTGTGTGTAACTGTGTGTAACTGGTGTGTAACAGGTGTGTAACTGTGTGTGTAACTGTGTGTAACTGGTGTGTAACTGGTGTGTAACTGTGTGTAACTGTGTGTAACTGGTGTGTAAGTGTGTGTAACTGTGTGTAACTGGTGTGTAACTGGTGTGTAACTGTGTGTAACTGCGTGTAACTGTGTGTAACTGGTGTGTAAGTGTGTGTAACTGTGTGTAACTGGTGTAAAAGTGTGTGTAACTGTGTGTAACTGGTGTGTAACTGGTGTGTAACTGTGTGTAACTGGTGTGTAACTGGTGTGTAACTGTGTGTAACTGGTGTGTAACTGGTGTGTAACTGGTGTGTAACTGTGTGTAACTGTGTGTAACTGTGTGTAACTGGTGTGTAAGTGTGTGTAAGTGTGTGTAACTGGTGTGTAACTGGTGTGTAACTGTGTGTAACTGGTGTGTAACTGTGTGTAACTGTGTTTAACTGGTGTGTAAATGTGTGTAACTGTGTGTAGCTGGTGTGTAACTGGTGTGTAACTGGTGTGTAACTGTGTGTAACTGGTGTGTAACTGTGTGCAGCAGTGTGTAACTGTGTGTAACTGTGTGTAACTGGTGTGTAACTGGTGTGTAAGTGTGTGTAACTGGTGTGTAACTGGTGTGTAAGTGTGTGTAACTTGTGTGTAACTGGTGTGTAACTGGTGTGTAAGTGTGTGTAACTGGTGTGTAAGTGTGTGTAACTGGTGTGTAACTAGTGTGTAACTGGTGTGTAAGTGTGTGTAACTGTGTGTAACTGGTGTGTAACTGGTGTGTAACTGTGTGTAACAGTGTGTAACTGTGTGTAACTGTGTGTAACTGGTGTGTAACTGGTGTGCAACTGTGTGTAACTGGTGTGTAACTGGTGTGTAACTTGTGTAACTGGTGTGTAACTGGTGTGTAACTGTGTGTAACTGGTGTGTAACTGGTGTGTAACTGGTGTGTAACTGTGTGTAACTGGTGTGTAAGTGTGTGTAACTGTGTGTAACTGGTGTGTAACTGGTGTGTAACTGTGTGTAACTGCGTGTAACTGTGTGTAACTGGTGTGTAAGTGTGTGTAACTGTGTGTAACTGGTGTAAAAGTGTGTGTAACTGGTGTGTAACTGGTGTGTAACTGTGTGTAACTGGTGTGTAACTGGTGTGTAACTGTGTGTAACTGGTGTGTAACTGTGTGCAGCAGTGTGTAACTGTGTGTAACTGTGTGTAACTGGTGTGTAACTGGTGTGTAACTGTGTGTTACTGTGTGTAACTGGTGTGTAAGTGTGTGTAACTGTGTGTAACTGGTGTGTAACTGGTGTGTAACTGTGTGTAACTGTGTGTAACTTTGTGTAACTGGTGTGTAACTGGTGAGTAACTGGTGTGTAACTGTGTGTAACTGGTGTGTAACTGGTGTGTAAGTGTGTGTAACTGGTGTGTAACTGGTGTGTAACTGTGTGTAACTGTGTGTAACTGGTGTGTAACTGGTGTGTAACTGTGTGTAACTGTGTGTAACTTTGTGTAACTGGTGTGTAACTGGTGAGTAACTGGTGTGTAACTGTGTGTAACTGGTGTGTAACTGGTGTGTAAGTGTGTGTAACTGGTGTGTAACTGGTGTGTAACTGTGTGTAACTGTGTGTAACTGGTGTGTAACTGGTGTGTAACTGTCTGTAACTGGTGTGTAGCTGTGTGTAACTGGTGTGTAACTGTGTGTAACTGTGTGTAACTGGTGTGTAAGTGTGTGTAACTGGTGTGTAAGTGTGTGTAACTGGTGTGTAAGTGTGTGTAACTGGTGTGCAAGTGTGTGTAACTGGTGTGTAATTGTGTGTAACTGTGTGTAACTGGTATGTGACTGTGTGTAACTGTGTGTAACTGTGTGTAACTGGTGTGTGACTGTGTGTAACTGTGTGTAACTGTGTGTAACTGGTGTGTAACTGTGTGTACCTGTGTGTAACTGTGTGTAACTGGTGTGTGACTGGTGTGTAACTGTGTGTAACTATGTGTAACTGTGTGTAACTGGTGTGTAACTGTGTGTAACTGGTGTGTAACTGTGTGTAACTGTGTGTAACTGGTGTGTAACTGTGTGTAACTGTGTGTAACTGTGTGTAACTGTGTGTAACTGGTGTGTGACTGGTGTGTAACTGTGTGTAACTGTGTGTAACTATGTGTAACTGTGTGTAACTTGTGTGTAACTGTGTGTAACTGGTGTGTAACTGTGTGTAACTGTGTGTAACTGGTGTGTAACTGGTGTGTAACTGTGTGTAACTGTGTGTAACTGGTGTGTAACTGTGTGTTACTGTGTGTAACTGGTGTGTAAGTGTGTGTAACTGTGTGTAACTGGTGTGTAACTGGTGTGTAACTGTGTGTAACTGTGTGTAACTGGTGTGTAACTGGTGAGTAACTGGTGTGTAACTGTGTGTAACTGGTGTGTAACTGGTGTGTAATTGTGTGTAACTGGTGTGTAACTGTGTGTAACTGTGTGTAACTGGTGTGTAACTGGTGTGTAACTGTCTGTAACTGGTGTGTAGCTGTGTGTAACTGGTGTGTAACTGTGTGTAACTGTGTGTAACTGGTGTGTAAGTGTGTGTAACTGTGTGTAACTGGTGTGTAACTGGTGTGTAACTGGTGTGTAAGTGTGTGTAACTGGTGTGTAACTGTGTGTAACTGGTGTGTAACTGGTGTGTAAGTGTGTGTAACTGGTTTTTAACTGGTGTGTAAGTGTGTGTAACTGGTGTGCAAGTGTGTGTAACTGGTGTGTAACTGGTGTGTAAGTGTGTGTAACTGGTGTGTAACTGGTGTGTAAGTGGTGTGTAACTGGTGTGTAACTGGTGTGTAAGTGTGTGTAACTGGTGTGTAAGTGTGTGTAACTGGTGTGTAACTGCTGTGTAAGTGTGTGTAACTGGTGTGTAAGTGTGTGTAACTGGTGTGTAAGTGTGTGTAACTGGTGTGTAACTGGTGTGTAACTGGTGTGTAAGTGTGTGTAACTGGTGTGTAACTGTGTGTAACTGGTGTGTAAGTGTGTGTAACTGGTGTGTAACTGGTGTGTAACTGGTGTGTAACAGTGTGTAACTGTGTAACTGTGTGTAACTGGTGTGTAACTGGTGTGTAACTGTGTGTAACTGGTGTGTAACTGGTGTGTAACTGTGTGTAACTGGTGTGTAACTGTGTGTAACTGGTGTGTAACTGGTGTGTAACTGGTGTGTAACTGTGTGTAACTGCGTGTAACTGTGTGTAACTGTGTGTAACTGGTGTGTAAGTGTGTGTAACTGTGTGTAACTGGTGTGTAACTGGTGTGTAACTGTGTGTAACTGTGTGTAACTGGTGTAAAAGTGTGTGTAACTGTGTGTAACTGGTGTGTAACTGGTGTGTAACTGTGTGTAACTGGTGTGTAACTGTGTGTAACTGTGTGTAACTGTGTGTAACTGGTGTGTAACTGTGTGTAACTGGTGTGTAACTGTGTGTAACTGGTGTGTAACTGTGTGTAACTGTGTGTAACTGTGTGTAACTGGTGTGTGACTGTGTGTAACTGTGTGTAACTGTGTGTAACTGGTGTGTGACTGTGTGTAACTGGTGTGTAACTGTGTGTACCTGTGTGTAACTGTGTGTGACTGGTGTGTGACTGGTGTGTAACTGTGTGTAACTGTGTGTAACTGTGTGTAACTGGTGTGTAACTGTGTGTAACTGTGTTTAACTGGTGTGTAAATGTGTGTAACTGTGTGTAACTGGTGTGTAACTGGTGTGTAACTGTGTCTAACTGGTGTGTAACTGTGTGCAGCAGTGTGTAACTGTGTGTAACTGGTGTGTAACTGTGTGTTACTGTGTGTAACTGGTGTGTAAGTGTGTGTAACTGGTGTGTAACTGGTGTGTAACTGGTGAGTAACTTGTGTGTAACTGTGTGTAACGGGTGTGTAACTGGTGTGTAACTGGTGTGTAACTGTGTGTAACTGGTGTGTAACTGTGTGCAGCAGTGTGTAACTGTGTGTAACTGTGTGTAACTGGTGTGTAACTGGTGTGTAACTGTGTGTTACTGTGTGTAACTGGTGTGTAAGTGTGTGTAACTGTGTGTAACTGGTGTGTAACTGGTGTGTAACTGTGTGTAACTGTGTGTAACTTTGTGTAACTGGTGTGTAACTGGTGAGTAACTGGTGTGTAACTGTGTAACTGGTGTGTAACTGTGTGTAACTGTGTGTAACTGGTGTGTAACTGGTGTGTAACTGTGTGTAACTGTGTGTAACTGGTGTGTAACTGGTGTGTAACTGTCTGTAACTGGTGTGTAGCTGTGTGTAACTGGTGTGTAACTGTGTGTAACTGTGTGTAACTGGTGTGTAAGTGTGTGTAACTGGTGTGTAACTGTGTGTAACTGGTGTGTAACTGGTGTGTAAGTGTGTGTAACTGGTGTGTAACTGGTGTGTAAGTGTGTGTAACTGGTGTGCAAGTGTGTGTAACTGGTGTGTAACTGGTGTGTAAGTGTGTGTAACTGGTGTGTAAGTGTGTGTAACTGTGTGTAACTGGTGTGTAACTGTGTGTAACTGGTGTGTAAGTGTGTGTAACTGGTGTGTAACTGTGTGTAACTGGTGTGTAACTGTGTGTTACTGTGTGTAACTGGTGTGTAAGTGTGTGTAACTGTGTGTAACTGGTGTGTAACTGGTGTGTAACTGTGTGTAACTGTGTGTAACTGGTGTGTAACTGGTGAGTAACTGGTGTGTAACTGTGTGTAACTGGTGTGTAACTGGTGTGTAATTGTGTGTAACTGGTGTGTAACTGTGTGTAACTGTGTGTAACTGGTGTGTAACTGTCTGTAACTGGTGTGTAGCTGTGTGTAACTGGTGTGTAACTGTGTGTAACTGTGTGTAACTGGTGTGTAAGTGTGTGTAACTGTGTGTAACTGGTGTGTAACTGGTGTGTAACTGGTGTGTAAGTGTGTGTAACTGGTGTGTAACTGTGTGTAACTGGTGTGTAACTGGTGTGTAAGTGTGTGTAACTGGTTTTTAACTGGTGTGTAAGTGTGTGTAACTGGTGTGCAAGTGTGTGTAACTGGTGTGTAACTGGTGAGTAACTGGTGTGTAACTGTGTGTAACTGGTGTGTAACTGTGTGTAACTGGTGTGTAACTGGTGTGTAACTGTCTGTAACTGGTGTGTAGCTGTGTGTAACTGGTGTGTAACTGCTGTGTAAGTGTGTGTAACTGGTGTGTAACTGGTGTGTAAGTGTGTGTAACTGGTGTGTAAGTGTGTGTAACTGGTGTGTAACTGGTGTGTAACTGGTGTGTAAGTGTGTGTAACTGGTGTGTAACTGTGTGTAACTGGTGTGTAAGTGTGTGTAACTGGTGTGTAACTGGTGTGTAACTGGTGTGTAACAGTGTGTAACTGTGTAACTGTGTGTAACTGGTGTGTAACTGGTGTGTAACTGGTGTGTAACTGTGTGTAACTGGTGTGTAACTGGTGTGTAACTGTGTGTAACTGTGTGTAACTGGTGTGTAACTGTGTGTAACTGGTGTGTAACTGGTGTGTAACTGGTGTGTAACTGTGTGTAACTGCGTGTAACTGTGTGTAACTGTGTGTAACTGGTGTGTAAGTGTGTGTAACTGTGTGTAACTGGTGTGTAACTGGTGTGTAACTGTGTGTAACTGTGTGTAACTGGTGTAAAAGTGTGTGTAACTGTGTGTAACTGGTGTGTAACTGGTGTGTAACTGTGTGTAACTGGTGTGTAACTGTGTGTAACTGTGTGTAACTGGTGTGTAACTGTGTGTAACTGGTGTGTAACTGTGTGTAACTGTGTGTAACTGGTGTGTAACTGTGTGTAACTGTGTGTAACTGTGTGTAACTGTGTGTAACTGGTGTGTGACTGTGTGTAACTGTGTGTAACTGGTGTGTGACTGTGTGTAACTGGTGTGTAACTGTGTGTACCTGTGTGTAACTGTGTGTGACTGGTGTGTGACTGGTGTGTAACTGTGTGTAACTGTGTGTAACTGTGTGTAACTGGTGTGTAACTGTGTGTAACTGTGTTTAACTGGTGTGTAAATGTGTGTAACTGGTGTGTAACTGGTGTGTAACTGGTGTGTAACTGTGTCTAACTGGTGTGTAACTGTGTGCAGCAGTGTGTAACTGTGTGTAACTGGTGTGTAACTGTGTGTTACTGTGTGTAACTGGTGTGTAAGTGTGTGTAACTGGTGTGTAACTGGTGTGTAACTGGTGAGTAACTTGTGTGTAACTGTGTGTAACGGGTGTGTAACTGGTGTGTAACTGGTGTGTAACTGTGTGTAACTGGTGTGTAACTGTGTCCAGCAGTGTGTAACTGTGTGTAACTGTGTGTAACTGGTGTGTAACTGGTGTGTAACTGGTGTGTAACTGTGTGTTACTGTGTGTAACTGGTGTGTAAGTGTGTGTAACTGTGTGTAACTGGTGTGTAACTGGTGTGTAACTGTGTGTAACTGTGTGTAACTTTGTGTAACTGGTGTGTAACTGGTGAGTAACTGGTGTGTAACTGTGTGTAACTGGTGTGTAACTGGTGTGTAAGTGTGTGTAACTGGTGTGTAACTGGTGTGTAACTGTGTGTAACTGTGTGTAACTGGTGTGTAACTGGTGTGTAACTGTCTGTAACTGGTGTGTAGCTGTGTGTAACTGGTGTGTAACTGTGTGTAACTGTGTGTAACTGGTGTGTAAGTGTGTGTAACTGGTGTGTAACTGTGTGTAACTGGTGTGTAACTGGTGTGTAAGTGTGTGTAACTGGTGTGTAACTGGTGTGTAAGTGTGTGTAACTGGTGTGCAAGTGTGTGTAACTGGTGTGTAACTGGTGTGTAAGTGTGTGTAACTGGTGTGTAAGTGGTTTGTAAGTGGTGTGTAACTGGTGTGTAAGTGTGTGTAACTGGTGTGTAAGTGTGTGTAACTGGTGTGTAACTGGTGTGTAAGTGTGTGTAACTGGTGTGTAACTGGTGTGTAAGTGTGTGTAACTGGTGTGTAAGTGTGTGTAACTGGTGTGTAAGTGTGTGTAACTGTGTGTAACTGGTGTGTAACTGTGTGTAACTGGTGTGTAAGTGTGTGTAACTGGTGTGTAACTGGTGTGTAACTGTGTGTAACTGCGTGTAACTGTGTGTAACTGTGTGTAACTGGTGTGTAAGTGTGTGTAACTGTGTGTAACTGGTGTGTAAGTGTGTGTAACTGGTGTGCAAGTGTGTGTAACTGGTGTGTAACTGGTGTGCAAGTGTGTGTAACTGGTGTGTAATTGGTGTGTAACTGGTGTGTAAGTGTGTGTAACTGGTGTGTAAGTGTGTGTAACTGGTGTGTAACTGGTGTGTAAGTGCGTGTAACTGGTGTGTAACTGGTGTGTAAGTGTGTGTAACTGGTGTGTAAGTGTGTGTAACTGGTGTGTAACTAGTGTGTAACTGGTGTGTAAGTGTGTGTAACTGTGTGTAACTGGTGTGTAACTGGTGTGTAACTGTGTGTAACTGGTGTGTAAGTGTGTGTAACTGGTGTGTAACTGGTGTGTAACTGTGTGTAACAGTGTGTAACAGTGTGTAACTGTGTGTAACTGGTGTGTAACTGGTGTGCAACTGTGTGTAACTGGTGTGTAACTGGTGTGTAACTGGTGTGTGACTGTGTGTAACTGTGTGTAACTGTGTGTAACTGTGTGTAACTGGTGTGTAACTGTGTGTAACTGGTGTGTAACTGGTGTGTAAGTGTGTGTAACTGGTGTGTAACTGGTGTGTAAGTGTGTGTAACTGGTGTGCAAGTGTGTGTAACTGGTGTGTAACTGGTGTGTAAGTGTGTGTAACTGGTGTGTAACTGGTGTGTAAGTGGTTTGTAAGTGGTGTGTAACTGGTGTGTAAGTGTGTGTAACTGGTGTGTAAGTGTGTGTAACTGGTGTGTAACTGGTGTGTAAGTGTGTGTAACTGGTGTGTAACTGGTGTGTAAGTGTGTGTAACTGGTGTGTAAGTGTGTGTAACTGGTGTGTAACTGGTGTGTAAGTGTGTGTAACTGGTGTGTAACTGTGTGTAACTGGTGTGTAAGTGTGTGTAACTGTGTGTAACTGGTGTGTAAGTGTGTGTAACTGGTGTGCAAGTGTGTGTAACTGGTGTGTAACTGGTGTGCAAGTGTGTGTAACTGGTGTGTAAGTGGTGTGTAACTGGTGTGTAAGTGTGTGTAACTGGTGTGTAAGTGTGTGTAACTGGTGTGTAACTGGTGTGTAAGTGTGTGTAACTGGTGTGTAACTGGTGTGTAAGTGTGTGTAACTGGTGTGCAAGTGTGTGTAACTGGTGTGTAACTGGTGTGTAAGTGTGTGTAACTGGTGTGTAACTGGTGTGTAAGTGGTTTGTAAGTGGTGTGTAACTGGTGTGTAAGTGTGTGTAACTGGTGTGTAAGTGTGTGTAACTGGTGTGTAACTGGTGTGTAAGTGTGTGTAACTGGTGTGTAACTGGTGTGTAAGTGTGTGTAACTGGTGTGTAAGTGTGTGTAACTGGTGTGTAAGTGTGTGTAACTGTGTGTAACTGGTGTGTAACTGTGTGTAACTGGTGTGTAAGTGTGTGTAACTGGTGTGTAACTGTGTGTAACTGGTGTGTAACTGTGTGTTACTGTGTGTAACTGGTGTGTAAGTGTGTGTAACTGTGTGTAACTGGTGTGTAACTGGTGTGTAACTGTGTGTAACTGTGTGTAACTGGTGTGTAACTGGTGAGTAACTGGTGTGTAACTGTGTGTAACTGGTGTGTAACTGGTGTGTAATTGTGTGTAACTGGTGTGTAACTGTGTGTAACTGGTGTGTAACTGGTGTGTAACTGTCTGTAACTGGTGTGTAGCTGTGTGTAACTGGTGTGTAACTGTGTGTAACTGTGTGTAACTGGTGTGTAAGTGTGTGTAACTGTGTGTAACTGGTGTGTAACTGGTGTGTAACTGGTGTGTAAGTGTGTGTAACTGGTTTTTAACTGGTGTGTAAGTGTGTGTAACTGGTGTGCAAGTGTGTGTAACTGGTGTGTAACTGGTGAGTAACTGGTGTGTAACTGTGTGTAACTGGTGTGTAACTGTGTGTAACTGGTGTGTAACTGGTGTGTAACTGTCTGTAACTGGTGTGTAGTTGTGTGTAACTGGTGTGTAACTGCTGTGTAAGTGTGTGTAACTGGTGTGTAACTGGTGTGTAACTGGTGTGTAAGTGTGTGTAACTGGTGTGTAAGTGTGTGTAACTGGTGTGTAACTGGTGTGTAACTGGTGTGTAAGTGTGTGTAACTGGTGTGTAACTGTGTGTAACTGGTGTGTAAGTGTGTGTAACTGGTGTGTAACTGGTGTGTAACTGGTGTGTAACAGTGTGTAACTGTGTAACCGGTGTGTAACTGGTGTGTAACTGTGTGTAACTGGTGTGTAACTGGTGTGTAACTGTGTGTAACTGTGTGTAACTGGTGTGTAACTGTGTGTAACTGGTGTGTAACTGTGTGTAACTGTGTGTAACTGTGTGTAACTGTGTGTAACTGGTGTGTGACTGTGTGTAACTGTGTGTAACTGTGTGTAACTGGTGTGTGACTGTGTGTAACTGGTGTGTAACTGTGTGTACCTGTGTGTAACTGTGTGTGACTGGTGTGTGACTGGTGTGTAACTGTGTGTAACTGTGTGTAACTGTGTGTAACTGGTGTGTAACTGTGTGTAACTGTGTTTAACTTGTGTGTAAATGTGTGTAACTGTGTGTAACTGGTGTGTAACTGGTGTGTAACTGTGTCTAACTGGTGTGTAACTGTGTGCAGCAGTGTGTAACTGTGTGTAACTGGTGTGTAACTGTGTGTTACTGTGTGTAACTGGTGTGTAAGTGTGTGTAACTGGTGTGTAACTGGTGTGTAACTGGTGAGTAACTTGTGTGTAACTGTGTGTAACGGGTGTGTAACTGTGTGTAACTGGTGTGTAACTGTGTGCAGCAGTGTGTAACTGTGTGTAACTGTGTGTAACTGGTGTGTAACTGGTGTGTAACTGTGTGTTACTGTGTGTAACTGGTGTGTAAGTGTGTGTAACTGTGTGTAACTGGTGTGTAACTGTGTGTAACTGTGTGTAACTTTGTGTAACTGGTGTGTAACTGGTGAGTAACTGGTGTGTAACTGTGTGTAACTGTGTGTAACTGGTGTGTAAGTGTGTGTAACTGGTGTGTAACTGGTGTGTAACTGTGTGTAACTGTGTGTAACTGGTGTGTAACTGGTGTGTAACTGTCTGTAACTGGTGTGTAGCTGTGTGTAACTGGTGTGTAACTGTGTGTAACTGTGTGTAACTGGTGTGTAAGTGTGTGTAACTGGTGTGTAACTGTGTGTAACTGGTGTGTAAGTGTGTGTAACTGGTGTGTAACTGGTGTGTAAGTGTGTGTAACTGGTGTGCAAGTGTGTGTAACTGGTGTGTAACTGGTGTGTAAGTGTGTGTAACTGGTGTGTAACTGGTGTGTAAGTGGTTTGTAAGTGGTGTGTAACTGGTGTGTAAGTGTGTGTAACTGGTGTGTAAGTGTGTGTAACTGGTGTGTAACTGGTGTGTAAGTGTGTGTAACTGGTGTGTAACTGGTGTGTAAGTGTGTGTAACTGGTGTGTAAGTGTGTGTAACTGGTGTGTAAGTGTGTGTAACTGTGTGTAACTGGTGTGTAACTGTGTGTAACTGGTGTGTAAGTGTGTGTAACTGGTGTGTAACTGTGTGTAACTGGTGTGTAACTGTGTGTTACTGTGTGTAACTGGTGTGTAAGTGTGTGTAACTGTGTGTAACTGGTGTGTAACTGGTGTGTAACTGTGTGTAACTGTGTGTAACTGGTGTGTAACTGGTGAGTAACTGGTGTGTAACTGTGTGTAACTGGTGTGTAACTGGTGTGTAATTGTGTGTAACTGGTGTGTAACTGTGTGTAACTGGTGTGTAACTGGTGTGTAACTGTCTGTAACTGGTGTGTAGCTGTGTGTAACTGGTGTGTAACTGTGTGTAACTGTGTGTAACTGGTGTGTAAGTGTGTGTAACTGAGTGTAACTGGTGTGTAACTGGTGTGTAACTGGTGTGTAAGTGTGTGTAACTGGTTTTTAACTGGTGTGTAAGTGTGTGTAACTGGTGTGCAAGTGTGTGTAACTGGTGTGTAACTGGTGAGTAACTGGTGTGTAACTGTGTGTAACTGGTGTGTAACTGTGTGTAACTGGTGTGTAACTGGTGTGTAACTGTCTGTAACTGGTGTGTAGTTGTGTGTAACTGGTGTGTAACTGCTGTGTAAGTGTGTGTAACTGGTGTGTAACTGGTGTGTAACTGGTGTGTAAGTGTGTGTAACTGGTGTGTAAGTGTGTGTAACTGGTGTGTAACTGGTGTGTAACTGGTGTGTAAGTGTGTGTAACTGGTGTGTAACTGTGTGTAACTGGTGTGTAAGTGTGTGTAACTGGTGTGTAACTGGTGTGTAACTGGTGTGTAACAGTGTGTAACTGTGTAACCGGTGTGTAACTGGTGTGTAACTGTGTGTAACTGGTGTGTAACTGGTGTGTAACTGTGTGTAACTGTGTGTAACTGGTGTGTAACTGTGTGTAACTGGTGTGTAACTGGTGTGTAACTGGTGTGTAACTGTGTGTAACTGCGTGTAACTGTGTGTAACTGTGTGTAACTGGTGTGTAAGTGTGTGTAACTGTGTGTAACTGGTGTGTAACTGGTGTGTAACTGTGTGTAACTGTGTGTAACTGGTGTAAAAGTGTGTGTAACTGTGTGTAACTGGTGTGTAACTGTGTGTAACTGGTGTGTAACTGTGTGTAACTGTGTGTAACTGTGTGTAACTGGTGTGTAACTGTGTGTAACTGGTGTGTAACTGTGTGTAACTGTGTGTAACTGTGTGTAACTGGTGTGTAACTGTGTGTAACTGTGTGTAACTGTGTGTAACTGTGTGTAACTGGTGTGTGACTGTGTGTAACTGTGTGTAACTGGTGTGTGACTGTGTGTAACTGGTGTGTAAATGTGTGTACCTGTGTGTAACTGTGTGTGACTGGTGTGTGACTGGTGTGTAACTGTGTGTAACTGTGTGTAACTGTGTGTAACTGGTGTGTAACTGTGTGTAACTGTGTTTAACTGGTGTGTAAATGTGTGTAACTGTGTGTAACTGGTGTGTAACTGGTGTGTAACTGTGTCTAACTGGTGTGTAACTGTGTGCAGCAGTGTGTAACTGTGTGTAACTGGTGTGTAACTGTGTGTTACTCTGTGTAACTGGTGTGTAAGTGTGTGTAACTGGTGTGTAACTGGTGTGTAACTGGTGAGTAACTTGTGTGTAACTGTGTGTAACGGGTGTGTAACTGGTGTGTAACTGGTGTGTAACTGTGTGTAACTGGTGTGTAACTGTGTGCAGCAGTGTGTAACTGTGTGTAACTGTGTGTAACTGGTGTGTAACAGGTGTGTAACTGTGTGTGTAACTGTGTGTAACTGGTGTGTAACTGGTGTGTAACTGTGTGTAACTGTGTGTAACTGGTGTGTAAGTGTGTGTAACTGTGTGTAACTGGTGTGTAACTGGTGTGTAACTGTGTGTAACTGCGTGTAACTGTGTGTAACTGGTGTGTAACTGGTGTGTAACTGTGTGTAACTGGTGTGTAACTGGTGTGTAACTGGTGTGTAACTGTGTGTAACTGTGTGTAACTGTGTGTAACTGGTGTGTAAGTGTGTGTAAGTGTGTGTAACTGGTGTGTAACTGGTGTGTAACTGTGTGTAACTGGTGTGTAACTGTGTGTAACTGTGTTTAACTGGTGTGTAAATGTGTGTAACTGTGTGTAGCTGGTGTGTAACTGGTGTGTAACTGGTGTGTAACTGTGTGTAACTGGTGTGTAACTGTGTGCAGCAGTGTGTAACTGTGTGTAACTGTGTGTAACTGGTGTGTAACTGGTGTGTAAGTGTGTGTAACTGGTGTGTAACTGGTGTGTAAGTGTGTGTAACTGGTGTGTAACTGGTGTGTAACTGGTGTGTAAGTGTGTGTAACTGGTGTGTAAGTGTGTGTAACTGGTGTGTAACTAGTGTGTAACTGGTGTGTAAGTGTGTGTAACTGTGTGTAACTGGTGTGTAACTGGTGTGTAACTGTGTGTAACAGTGTGTAACTGTGTGTAACTGTGTGTAACTGGTGTGTAACTGGTGTGCAACTGTGTGTAACTGGTGTGTAACTGGTGTGTAACTTGTGTAACTGGTGTGTAACTGGTGTGTAACTGTGTGTAACTGGTGTGTAACTGGTGTGTAACTGGTGTGTAACTGTGTGTAACTGGTGTGTAAGTGTGTGTAACTGTGTGTAACTGGTGTGTAACTAGTGTTTAACTGTGTGTAACTGCGTGTAACTGTGTGTAACTGGTGTGTAAGTGTGTGTAACTGTGTGTAACTGGTGTAAAAGTGTGTGTAACTGTGTGTAACTGGTGTGTAACTGGTGTGTAACTGTGTGTAACTGGTGTGTAACTGGTGTGTAACTGTGTGTAACTGGTGTGTAACTGTGTGCAGCATTGTGTAACTGTGTGTAACTGTGTGTAACTGGTGTGTAACTGGTGTGTAACTGGTGTGTAACTGTGTGTTACTGTGTGTAACTGGTGTGTAAGTGTGTGTAACTGTGTGTAACTGGTGTGTAACTGGTGTGTAACTGTGTGTAACTGTGTGTAACTTTGTGTAACTGGTGTGTAACTGGTGAGTAACTGGTGTGTAACTGTGTGTAACTGGTGTGTAACTGGTGTGTAAGTGTGTGTAACTGGTGTGTAACTGGTGTGTAACTGTGTGTAACTGGTGTGTAACTGGTGTGTAACTGTGTGTAACTGTGTGTAACTTTGTGTAACTGGTGTGTAACTGGTGAGTAACTGGTGTGTAACTGTGTGTAACTGGTGTGTAACTGGTGTGTAAGTGTGTGTAACTGGTGTGTAACTGGTGTGTAACTGTGTGTAACTGTGTGTAACTGGTGTGTAACTGGTGTGTAACTGTCTGTAACTGGTGTGTAGCTGTGTGTAACTGGTGTGTAACTGTGTGTAACTGTGTGTAACTGGTGTGTAAGTGTGTGTAACTGGTGTGTAAGTGTGTGTAACTGGTGTGTAAGTGTGTGTAACTGGTGTGCAAGTGTGTGTAACTGGTGTGTAATTGTGTGTAACTGTGTGTAACTGGTATGTGACTGTGTGTAACTGTGTGTAACTGTGTGTAACTGGTGTGTGACTGTGTGTAACTGTGTGTAACTGGTGTGTAACTGTGTGTACATGTGTGTAACTGTGTGTAACTGGTGTGTGACTGGTGTGTAACTGTGTGTAACTGTGTGTAACTGGTGTGTAACTGTGTGTAACTGGTGTGTAACTGTGTGTAACTGTGTGTAACTGGTGTGTAACTGTGTGTAACTGTGTGTAACTGTGTGTAACTGTGTGTAACTGGTGTGTGACTGGTGTGTAACTGTGTGTAACTGTGTGTAACTATGTGTAACTGTGTGTAACTGGTGTGTAACTGTGTGTAACTGGTGTGTAACTGTGTGTAACTGTGTGTAACTGGTGTGTAACTGGTGTGTAACTGTGTGTAACTGTGTGTAACTGGTGTGTAACTGTGTGTTACTGTGTGTAACTGGTGTGTAAGTGTGTGTAACTGTGTGTAACTGGTGTGTAACTGGTGTGTAACTGTGTGTAACTGTGTGTAACTGGTGTGTAACTGGTGAGTAACTGGTGTGTAACTGTGTGTAACTGGTGTGTAACTGGTGTGTAATTGTGTGTAACTGGTGTGTAACTGTGTGTAACTGTGTGTAACTGGTGTGTAACTGGTGTGTAACTGTCTGTAACTGGTGTGTAGCTGTGTGTAACTGGTGTGTAACTGTGTGTAACTGTGTGTAACTGGTGTGTAAGTGTGTGTAACTGTGTGTAACTGGTGTGTAACTGGTGTGTAACTGGTGTGTAAGTGTGTGTAACTGGTGTGTAACTGTGTGTAACTGGTGTGTAACTGGTGTGTAAGTGTGTGTAACTGGTTTTTAACTGGTGTGTAAGTGTGTGTAACTGGTGTGCAAGTGTGTGTAACTGGTGTGTAACTGGTGTGTAACTGGTGTGTAAGTGTGTGTAACTGGTGTGTAAGTGGTGTGTAACTGGTGTGTAACTGGTGTGTAAGTGTGTGTAACTGGTGTGTAAGTGTGTGTAACTGGTGTGTAACTGCTGTGTAAGTGTGTGTAACTGGTGTGTAAGTGTGTGTAACTGGTGTGTAAGTGTGTGTAACTGGTGTGTAACTGGTGTGTAACTGGTGTGTAAGTGTGTGTAACTGGTGTGTAACTGTGTGTAACTGGTGTGTAAGTGTGTGTAACTGGTGTGTAACTGGTGTGTAACTGGTGTGTAACAGTGTGTAACTGTGTAACTGTGTGTAACTGGTGTGTAACTGGTGTGTAACTGTGTGTAACTGGTGTGTAACTGGTGTGTAACTGTGTGTAACTGGTGTGTAACTGTGTGTAACTGGTGTGTAAGTGTGTGTAACTGGTGTGTAACTGTGTGTAACTGTGTGTTACTGTGTGTAACTGGTGTGTAACTGGTGTGTAACTGTGTGTAACTGTGTGTAACTGGTGTGTAACTGGTGAGTAACTGGTGTGTAACTGTGTGTAACTGGTGTGTAACTGGTGTGTAATTGTGTGTAACTGGTGTGTAACTGTGTGTAACTGGTGTGTAACTGGTGTGTAACTGTCTGTAACTGGTGTGTAGCTGTGTGTAACTGGTGTGTAACTGTGTGTAACTGTGTGTAACTGGTGTGTAAGTGTGTGTAACTGTGTGTAACTGGTGTGTAACTGGTGTGTAACTGGTGTGTAAGTGTGTGTAACTGGTGTGTAACTGTGTGTAACTGGTGTGTAACTGGTGTGTAAGTGTGTGTAACTGGTTTTTAACTGGTGTGTAAGTGTGTGTAACTGGTGTGCAAGTGTGTGTAACTGGTGTGTAACTGGTGAGTAACTGGTGTGTAACTGTGTGTAACTGGTGTGTAACTGTGTGTAACTGGTGTGTAACTGGTGTGTAACTGTCTGTAACTGGTGTGTAGCTGTGTGTAACTGGTGTGTAACTGCTGTGTAAGTGTGTGTAACTGGTGTGTAACTGGTGTGTAAGTGTGTGTAACTGGTGTGTAAGTGTGTGTAACTGGTGTGTAACTGGTGTGTAACTGGTGTGTAAGTGTGTGTAACTGGTGTGTAACTGTGTGTAACTGGTGTGTAAGTGTGTGTAACTGGTGTGTAACTGGTGTGTAACTGGTGTGTAACAGTGTGTAACTGTGTAACTGTGTGTAACTGGTGTGTAACTGGTGTGTAACTGTGTTTAACTGGTGTGTAACTGGTGTGTAACTGTGTGTAACTGTGTGTAACTGGTGTGTAACTGTGTGTAACTGGTGTGTAACTGGTGTGTAACTGGTGTGTAACTGTGTGTAACTGCGTGTAACTGTGTGTAACTGTGTGTGACTGGTGTGTAAGTGTGTGTAACTGTGTGTAACTGGTGTGTAACTGGTGTGTAACTGGTGTAAAAGTGTGTGTAACTGTGTGTAACTGGTGTGTAACTGGTGTGTAACTGTGTGTAACTGTGTGTAACTGTGTGTAACTGGTGTGTAACTGGTGTGTAACTGTGTGTAACTGGTGTGTAACTGTGTGTAACTGTGTGTAACTGTGTGTAACTGGTGTGTAACTGTGTGTAACTGTGTGTAACTGGTGTGTGACTGTGTGTAACTGTGTGTAACTGTGTGTAACTGGTGTGTGACTGTGTGTAACTGGTGTGTAACTGTGTGTACCTGTGTGTAACTGTGTGTGACTGGTGTGTGACTGGTGTGTAACTGTGTGTAACTGTGTGTAACTGTGTGTAACTGGTGTGTAACTGTGTGTAACTGTGTTTAACTGGTGTGTAAATGTGTGTAACTGTGTGTAACTGGTGTGTAACTGGTGTGTAACTGTGTCTAACTGGTGTGTAACTGTGTGCAGCAGTGTGTAACTGTGTGTAACTGGTGTGTAACTGTGTGTTACTGTGTGTAACTGGTGTGTAAGTGTGTGTAACTGGTGTGTAACTGGTGTGTAACTGGTGAGTAACTTGTGTGTAACTGTGTGTAACGGGTGTGTAACTGGTGTGTAACTGGTGTGTAACTGTGTGTAACTGGTGTGTAACTGTGTGCAGCAGTGTGTAACTGTGTGTAACTGTGTGTAACTGGTGTGTAACTGGTGTGTAACTGGTGTGTAACTGTGTGTTACTGTGTGTAACTGGTGTGTAAGTGTGTGTAACTGTGTGTAACTGGTGTGTAACAGGTGTGTAACTGTGTGTGTAACTGTGTGTAACTGGTGTGTAACTGGTGTGTAACTGTGTGTAACTGTGTGTAACTGGTGTGTAAGTGTGTGTAACTGTGTGTAACTGGTGTGTAACTGGTGTGTAACTGTGTGTAACTGCGTGTAACTGTGTGTAACTGGTGTGTAAGTGTGTGTAACTGTGTGTAACTGGTGTAAAAGTGTGTGTAACTGTGTGTAACTGGTGTGTAACTGGTGTGTAACTGTGTGTAACTGGTGTGTAACTGGTGTGTAACTGTGTGTAACTGGTGTGTAACTGGTGTGTAACTGGTGTGTAACTGTGTGTAACTGTGTGTAACTGTGTGTAACTGGTGTGTAAGTGTGTGTAAGTGTGTGTAACTGGTGTGTAACTGGTGTGTAACTGTGTGTAACTGGTGTGTAACTGTGTGTAACTGTGTTTAACTGGTGTGTAAATGTGTGTAACTGTGTGTAGCTGGTGTGTAACTGGTGTGTAACTGGTGTGTAACTGTGTGTAACTGGTGTGTAACTGTGTGCAGCAGTGTGTAACTGTGTGTAACTGTGTGTAACTGGTGTGTAACTGGTGTGTAAGTGTGTGTAACTGGTGTGTAACTGGTGTGTAAGTGTGTGTAACTTGTGTGTAACTGGTGTGTAACTGGTGTGTAAGTGTGTGTAACTGGTGTGTAAGTGTGTGTAACTGGTGTGTAACTAGTGTGTAACTGGTGTGTAAGTGTGTGTAACTGTGTGTAACTGGTGTGTAACTGGTGTGTAACTGTGTGTAACAGTGTGTAACTGTGTGTAACTGTGTGTAACTGGTGTGTAACTGGTGTGCAACTGTGTGTAACTGGTGTGTAACTGGTGTGTAACTTGTGTAACTGGTGTGTAACTGGTGTGTAACTGTGTGTAACTGGTGTGTAACTGGTGTGTAACTGGTGTGTAACTGTGTGTAACTGGTGTGTAAGTGTGTGTAACTGTGTGTAACTGGTGTGTAACTGGTGTGTAACTGTGTGTAACTGCGTGTAACTGTGTGTAACTGGTGTGTAAGTGTGTGTAACTGTGTGTAACTGGTGTAAAAGTGTGTGTAACTGGTGTGTAACTGGTGTGTAACTGTGTGTAACTGGTGTGTAACTGGTGTGTAACTGTGTGTAACTGGTGTGTAACTGTGTGCAGCAGTGTGTAACTGTGTGTAACTGTGTGTAACTGGTGTGTAACTGGTGTGTAACTGTGTGTTACTGTGTGTAACTGGTGTGTAAGTGTGTGTAACTGTGTGTAACTGGTGTGTAACTGGTGTGTAACTGTGTGTAACTGTGTGTAACTTTGTGTAACTGGTGTGTAACTGGTGAGTAACTGGTGTGTAACTGTGTGTAACTGGTGTGTAACTGGTGTGTAAGTGTGTGTAACTGGTGTGTAACTGGTGTGTAACTGTGTGTAACTGTGTGTAACTGGTGTGTAACTGGTGTGTAACTGTGTGTAACTGTGTGTAACTTTGTGTAACTGGTGTGTAACTGGTGAGTAACTGGTGTGTAACTGTGTGTAACTGGTGTGTAACTGGTGTGTAAGTGTGTGTAACTGGTGTGTAACTGGTGTGTAACTGTGTGTAACTGTGTGTAACTGGTGTGTAACTGGTGTGTAACTGTCTGTAACTGGTGTGTAGCTGTGTGTAACTGGTGTGTAACTGTGTGTAACTGTGTGTAACTGGTGTGTAAGTGTGTGTAACTGGTGTGTAAGTGTGTGTAACTGGTGTGTAAGTGTGTGTAACTGGTGTGCAAGTGTGTGTAACTGGTGTGTAATTGTGTGTAACTGTGTGTAACTGGTATGTGACTGTGTGTAACTGTGTGTAACTGTGTGTAACTGGTGTGTGACTGTGTGTAACTGTGTGTAACTGTGTGTAACTGGTGTGTAACTGTGTGTACCTGTGTGTAACTGTGTGTAACTGGTGTGTGACTGGTGTGTAACTGTGTGTAACTATGTGTAACTGTGTGTAACTGGTGTGTAACTGTGTGTAACTGGTGTGTAACTGTGTGTAACTGTGTGTAACTGGTGTGTAACTGTGTGTAACTGTGTGTAACTGTGTGTAACTGTGTGTAACTGGTGTGTGACTGGTGTGTAACTGTGTGTAACTGTGTGTAACTATGTGTAACTGTGTGTAACTTGTGTGTAACTGTGTGTAACTGGTGTGTAACTGTGTGTAACTGTGTGTAACTGGTGTGTAACTGGTGTGTAACTGTGTGTAACTGTGTGTAACTGGTGTGTAACTGTGTGTTACTGTGTGTAACTGGTGTGTAAGTGTGTGTAACTGTGTGTAACTGGTGTGTAACTGGTGTGTAACTGTGTGTAACTGTGTGTAACTGGTGTGTAACTGGTGAGTAACTGGTGTGTAACTGTGTGTAACTGGTGTGTAACTGGTGTGTAATTGTGTGTAACTGGTGTGTAACTGTGTGTAACTGTGTGTAACTGGTGTGTAACTGGTGTGTAACTGTCTGTAACTGGTGTGTAGCTGTGTGTAACTGGTGTGTAACTGTGTGTAACTGTGTGTAACTGGTGTGTAAGTGTGTGTAACTGTGTGTAACTGGTGTGTAACTGGTGTGTAACTGGTGTGTAAGTGTGTGTAACTGGTGTGTAACTGTGTGTAACTGGTGTGTAAGTGTGTGTAACTGGTTTTTAACTGGTGTGTAAGTGTGTGTAACTGGTGTGCAAGTGTGTGTAACTGGTGTGTAACTGGTGTGTAAGTGTGTGTAACTGGTGTGTAACTGGTGTGTAAGTGGTGTGTAACTGGTGTGTAACTGGTGTGTAAGTGTGTGTAACTGGTGTGTAAGTGTGTGTAACTGGTGTGTAACTGCTGTGTAAGTGTGTGTAACTGGTGTGTAAGTGTGTGTAACTGGTGTGTAAGTGTGTGTAACTGGTGTGTAACTGGTGTGTAACTGGTGTGTAAGTGTGTGTAACTGGTGTGTAACTGTGTGTAACTGGTGTGTAAGTGTGTGTAACTGGTGTGTAACTGGTGTGTAACTGGTGTGTAACAGTGTGTAACTGTGTAACTGTGTGTAACTGGTGTGTAACTGGTGTGTAACTGTGTGTAACTGGTGTGTAACTGGTGTGTAACTGTGTGTAACTGGTGTGTAACTGTGTGTAACTGGTGTGTAACTGGTGTGTAACTGGTGTGTAACTGTGTGTAACTGCGTGTAACTGTGTGTAACTGTGTGTAACTGGTGTGTAAGTGTGTGTAACTGTGTGTAACTGGTGTGTAACTGGTGTGTAACTGTGTGTAACTGTGTGTAACTGGTGTAAAAGTGTGTGTAACTGTGTGTAACTGGTGTGTAACTGGTGTGTAACTGTGTGTAACTGGTGTGTAACTGTGTGTAACTGTGTGTAACTGTGTGTAACTGGTGTGTAACTGTGTGTAACTGGTGTGTAACTGTGTGTAACTGGTGTGTAACTGTGTGTAACTGTGTGTAACTGTGTGTAACTGGTGTGTGACTGTGTGTAACTGTGTGTAACTGTGTGTAACTGGTGTGTGACTGTGTGTAACTGGTGTGTAACTGTGTGTACCTGTGTGTAACTGTGTGTGACTGGTGTGTGACTGGTGTGTAACTGTGTGTAACTGTGTGTAACTGTGTGTAACTGGTGTGTAACTGTGTGTAACTGTGTTTAACTGGTGTGTAAATGTGTGTAACTGTGTGTAACTGGTGTGTAACTGGTGTGTAACTGTGTCTAACTGGTGTGTAACTGTGTGCAGCAGTGTGTAACTGTGTGTAACTGGTGTGTAACTGTGTGTTACTGTGTGTAACTGGTGTGTAAGTGTGTGTAACTGGTGTGTAACTGGTGTGTAACTGGTGAGTAACTTGTGTGTAACTGTGTGTAACGGGTGTGTAACTGGTGTGTAACTGGTGTGTAACTGTGTGTAACTGGTGTGTAACTGTGTGCAGCAGTGTGTAACTGTGTGTAACTGTGTGTAACTGGTGTGTAACTGGTGTGTAACTGTGTGTTACTGTGTGTAACTGGTGTGTAAGTGTGTGTAACTGTGTGTAACTGGTGTGTAACTGGTGTGTAACTGTGTGTAACTGTGTGTAACTTTGTGTAACTGGTGTGTAACTGGTGAGTAACTGGTGTGTAACTGTGTAACTGGTGTGTAACTGTGTGTAACTGTGTGTAACTGGTGTGTAACTGGTGTGTAACTGTGTGTAACTGTGTGTAACTGGTGTGTAACTGGTGTGTAACTGTCTGTAACTGGTGTGTAGCTGTGTGTAACTGGTGTGTAACTGTGTGTAACTGTGTGTAACTGGTGTGTAAGTGTGTGTAACTGGTGTGTAACTGTGTGTAACTGGTGTGTAACTGGTGTGTAAGTGTGTGTAACTGGTGTGTAACTGGTGTGTAAGTGTGTGTAACTGGTGTGCAAGTGTGTGTAACTGGTGTGTAACTGGTGTGTAAGTGTGTGTAACTGGTGTGTAAGTGTGTGTAACTGTGTGTAACTGGTGTGTAACTGTGTGTAACTGGTGTGTAAGTGTGTGTAACTGGTGTGTAACTGTGTGTAACTGGTGTGTAACTGTGTGTTACTGTGTGTAACTGGTGTGTAAGTGTGTGTAACTGTGTGTAACTGGTGTGTAACTGGTGTGTAACTGTGTGTAACTGTGTGTAACTGGTGTGTAACTGGTGAGTAACTGGTGTGTAACTGTGTGTAACTGGTGTGTAACTGGTGTGTAATTGTGTGTAACTGGTGTGTAACTGTGTGTAACTGTGTGTAACTGGTGTGTAACTGTCTGTAACTGGTGTGTAGCTGTGTGTAACTGGTGTGTAACTGTGTGTAACTGTGTGTAACTGGTGTGTAAGTGTGTGTAACTGTGTGTAACTGGTGTGTAACTGGTGTGTAACTGGTGTGTAAGTGTGTGTAACTGGTGTGTAACTGTGTGTAACTGGTGTGTAACTGGTGTGTAAGTGTGTGTAACTGGTTTTTAACTGGTGTGTAAGTGTGTGTAACTGGTGTGCAAGTGTGTGTAACTGGTGTGTAACTGGTGAGTAACTGGTGTGTAACTGTGTGTAACTGGTGTGTAACTGTGTGTAACTGGTGTGTAACTGGTGTGTAACTGTCTGTAACTGGTGTGTAGCTGTGTGTAACTGGTGTGTAACTGCTGTGTAAGTGTGTGTAACTGGTGTGTAACTGGTGTGTAAGTGTGTGTAACTGGTGTGTAAGTGTGTGTAACTGGTGTGTAACTGGTGTGTAACTGGTGTGTAAGTGTGTGTAACTGGTGTGTAACTGTGTGTAACTGGTGTGTAAGTGTGTGTAACTGGTGTGTAACTGGTGTGTAACTGGTGTGTAACAGTGTGTAACTGTGTAACTGTGTGTAACTGGTGTGTAACTGGTGTGTAACTGGTGTGTAACTGTGTGTAACTGGTGTGTAACTGGTGTGTAACTGTGTGTAACTGTGTGTAACTGGTGTGTAACTGTGTGTAACTGGTGTGTAACTGGTGTGTAACTGGTGTGTAACTGTGTGTAACTGCGTGTAACTGTGTGTAACTGTGTGTAACTGGTGTGTAACTGGTGTGTAACTGTGTGTAACTGTGTGTAACTGGTGTAAAAGTGTGTGTAACTGTGTGTAACTGGTGTGTAACTGGTGTGTAACTGTGTGTAACTGGTGTGTAACTGTGTGTAACTGTGTGTAACTGGTGTGTAACTGTGTGTAACTGGTGTGTAACTGTGTGTAACTGTGTGTAACTGGTGTGTAACTGGTGTGTAACTGTGTGTAACTGGTGTGTAACTGGTGTGTAACTGTGTGTAACTGGTGTGTAACTGTGTGTAACTGTGTGTAACTGGTGTGTAACTGTGTGTAACTGTGTGTAACTGTGTGTAACTGTGTGTAACTGGTGTGTGACTGTGTGTAACTGTGTGTAACTGGTGTGTGACTGTGTGTAACTGGTGTGTAACTGTGTGTACCTGTGTGTAACTGTGTGTGACTGGTGTGTGACTGGTGTGTAACTGTGTGTAACTGTGTGTAACTGTGTGTAACTGGTGTGTAACTGTGTGTAACTGTGTTTAACTGGTGTGTAAATGTGTGTAACTGGTGTGTAACTGGTGTGTAACTGGTGTGTAACTGTGTCTAACTGGTGTGTAACTGTGTGCAGCAGTGTGTAACTGTGTGTAACTGGTGTGTAACTGTGTGTTACTGTGTGTAACTGGTGTGTAAGTGTGTGTAACTGGTGTGTAACTGGTGTGTAACTGGTGAGTAACTTGTGTGTAACTGTGTGTAACGGGTGTGTAACTGGTGTGTAACTGGTGTGTAACTGTGTGTAACTGGTGTGTAACTGTGTCCAGCAGTGTGTAACTGTGTGTAACTGTGTGTAACTGGTGTGTAACTGGTGTGTAACTGGTGTGTAACTGTGTGTTACTGTGTGTAACTGGTGTGTAAGTGTGTGTAACTGTGTGTAACTGGTGTGTAACTGGTGTGTAACTGTGTGTAACTGTGTGTAACTTTGTGTAACTGGTGTGTAACTGGTGAGTAACTGGTGTGTAACTGTGTGTAACTGGTGTGTAACTGGTGTGTAAGTGTGTGTAACTGGTGTGTAACTGGTGTGTAACTGTGTGTAACTGTGTGTAACTGGTGTGTAACTGGTGTGTAACTGTCTGTAACTGGTGTGTAGCTGTGTGTAACTGGTGTGTAACTGTGTGTAACTGTGTGTAACTGGTGTGTAAGTGTGTGTAACTGGTGTGTAACTGTGTGTAACTGGTGTGTAACTGGTGTGTAAGTGTGTGTAACTGGTGTGTAACTGGTGTGTAAGTGTGTGTAACTGGTGTGCAAGTGTGTGTAACTGGTGTGTAACTGGTGTGTAAGTGTGTGTAACTGGTGTGTAAGTGGTTTGTAAGTGGTGTGTAACTGGTGTGTAAGTGTGTGTAACTGGTGTGTAAGTGTGTGTAACTGGTGTGTAACTGGTGTGTAAGTGTGTGTAACTGGTGTGTAACTGGTGTGTAAGTGTGTGTAACTGGTGTGTAAGTGTGTGTAACTGGTGTGTAAGTGTGTGTAACTGTGTGTAACTGGTGTGTAACTGTGTGTAACTGGTGTGTAAGTGTGTGTAACTGGTGTGTAACTGGTGTGTAACTGTGTGTAACTGCGTGTAACTGTGTGTAACTGTGTGTAACTGGTGTGTAAGTGTGTGTAACTGTGTGTAACTGGTGTGTAAGTGTGTGTAACTGGTGTGCAAGTGTGTGTAACTGGTGTGTAACTGGTGTGCAAGTGTGTGTAACTGGTGTGTAATTGGTGTGTAACTGGTGTGTAAGTGTGTGTAACTGGTGTGTAAGTGTGTGTAACTGGTGTGTAACTGGTGTGTAAGTGCGTGTAACTGGTGTGTAACTGGTGTGTAACTGGTGTGTAAGTGTGTGTAACTGGTGTGTAAGTGTGTGTAACTGGTGTGTAACTAGTGTGTAACTGGTGTGTAAGTGTGTGTAACTGTGTGTAACTGGTGTGTAACTGGTGTGTAACTGTGTGTAACTGGTGTGTAAGTGTGTGTAACTGGTGTGTAACTGGTGTGTAACTGTGTGTAACAGTGTGTAACAGTGTGTAACTGTGTGTAACTGGTGTGTAACTGGTGTGCAACTGTGTGTAACTGGTGTGTAACTGGTGTGTAACTGGTGTGTGACTGTGTGTAACTGTGTGTAACTGTGTGTAACTGTGTGTAACTGGTGTGTAACTGTGTGTAACTGGTGTGTAACTGGTGTGTAAGTGTGTGTAACTGGTGTGTAACTGGTGTGTAAGTGTGTGTAACTGGTGTGCAAGTGTGTGTAACTGGTGTGTAACTGGTGTGTAAGTGTGTGTAACTGGTGTGTAACTGGTGTGTAAGTGGTTTGTAAGTGGTGTGTAACTGGTGTGTAAGTGTGTGTAACTGGTGTGTAAGTGTGTGTAACTGGTGTGTAACTGGTGTGTAAGTGTGTGTAACTGGTGTGTAACTGGTGTGTAAGTGTGTGTAACTGGTGTGTAAGTGTGTGTAACTGGTGTGTAACTGGTGTGTAAGTGTGTGTAACTGGTGTGTAACTGTGTGTAACTGGTGTGTAAGTGTGTGTAACTGTGTGTAACTGGTGTGTAAGTGTGTGTAACTGGTGTGCAAGTGTGTGTAACTGGTGTGTAACTGGTGTGCAAGTGTGTGTAACTGGTGTGTAAGTGGTGTGTAACTGGTGTGTAAGTGTGTGTAACTGGTGTGTAAGTGTGTGTAACTGGTGTGTAACTGGTGTGTAAGTGCGTGTAACTGGTGTGTAACTGGTGTGTAACTGGTGTGTAAGTGTGTGTAACTGGTGTGTAAGTGTGTGTAACTGGTGTGTAACTAGTGTGTAACTGGTGTGTAAGTGTGTGTAACTGTGTGTAACTGGTGTGTAACTGGTGTGTAACTGTGTGTAACTGGTGTGTAAGTGTGTGTAACTGGTGTGTAACTGGTGTGTAACTGTGTGTAACAGTGTGTAACAGTGTGTAACTGTGTGTAACTGGTGTGTAACTGGTGTGCAACTGTGTGTAACTGGTGTGTAACTGGTGTGTAACTGGTGTGTGACTGTGTGTAACTGTGTGTAACTGTGTGTAACTGTGTGTAACTGGTGTGTAACTGTGTGTACCTGTGTGTAACTGTGTGTAACTGGTGTGTAACTGTGTGTAACTGTGTTTAACTGGTGTGTAAATGTGTGTAACTGTGTGTAACTGGTGTGTAACTGTGTGTAACTGGTGTGTAACTGTGTGCAGCAGTGTGTAACTGTGTGTAACTGGTGTGTAACTGGTGTGTAACTGTGTGTTACTGTGTGTAACTGGTGTGTAAGTGTGTGTAACTGTGTGTAACTGGTGTGTAACTGGTGTGTAACTGGTGAGTAACTGGTGTGTAACTGTGTGTAACTGGTGTGTAACTGGTGTGTAACTGTCTGTAACTGGTGTGTAGCTGTGTGTAACTGGTGTGTAACTGTGTGTAACTGTGTGTAACTGTGTGTAACTGGTGTGTAACTGGTGTGTAACTGGTGTGTAAGTGTGTGTAACTGGTGTGTAACTGTGTGTAACTGTGTGTAACTGGTGTGTAACTGTGTGTAACTGGTGTGTAACTGGTGTGTAACTGTGTGTAACTGTGTGTAACTGTGTGTAACTGGTGTGTAACTGGTGTGTAACTGTGTGTAACTGGTGTGTAACTGTGTGTAACTGGTGTGTAACTGGTGTGTAACTGTGTGTAACTGGTGTGTAACTGTGTGCAGCAGTGTGTAACTGTGTGTAACTGGTGTGTAACTGGTGTGTAACTGGTGTGTAACTGTGTGTTACTGTGTGTAACTGGTGTGTAAGTGTGTGTAACTGTGTGTAACTGGTGTGTAACTGGTGTGTAACTGTGTGTAACTGTGTGTAACTTTGTATAACTGGTGTGTAACTGGTGAGTAACTGGTGTGTAACTGTGTGTAACTGGTGTGTAACTGGTGTGTAAGTGTGTGTAACTGGTGTGTAACTGGTGTGTAACTGTGTGTAACTGTGTGTAACTGGTGTGTAACTGGTGTGTAACTGTCTGTAACTGGTGTGTAGCTGTGTGTAACTGGTGTGTAACTGTGTGTAACTGTGTGTAACTTGTGTGTAAGTGTGTGTAACTGGTGTGTAAGTGTGTGTAACTGGTGTGTAAGTGTGTGTAACTGGTGTGCAAGTGTGTGTAACTGGTGTGTAACTGGTGTGTAAGTGTGTGTAACTGGTGTGTAAGTGGTTTGTAAGTGGTGTGTAACTGGTGTGTAAGTGTGTGTAACTGGTGTGTAAGTGTGTGTAACTGGTGTGTAACTGGTGTGTAAGTGTGTGTAACTGGTGTGTAACTGGTGTGTAAGTGTGTGTAACTGGTGTGTAAGTGTGTGTAACTGGTGTGTAAGTGTGTGTAACTGTGTGTAACTGGTGTGTAACTGTGTGTAACTGGTGTGTAAGTGTGTGTAACTGGTGTGTAACTGGTGTGTAACTGTGTGTAACTGCGTGTAACTGTGTGTAACTGTGTGTAACTGGTGTGTAAGTGTGTGTAACTGGTGTGTAAGTGTGTGTAACTGGTGTGCAAGTGTGTGTAACTGGTGTGTAACTGGTGTGCAAGTGTGTGTAACTGGTGTGTAAGTGGTGTGTAACTGGTGTGTAAGTGTGTGTAACTGGTGTGTAAGTGTGTGTAACTGGTGTGTAACTGGTGTGTAAGTGCGTGTAACTGGTGTGTAACTGGTGTGTAACTGGTGTGTAAGTGTGTGTAACTGGTGTGTAAGTGTGTGTAACTGGTGTGTAACTAGTGTGTAACTGGTGTGTAAGTGTGTGTAACTGTGTGTAACTGGTGTGTAACTGGTGTGTAACTGTGTGTAACTGGTGTGTAAGTGTGTGTAACTGGTGTGTAACTGGTGTGTAACTGTGTGTAACAGTGTGTAACAGTGTGTAACTGTGTGTAACTGGTGTGTAACTGGTGTGCAACTGTGTGTAACTGGTGTGTAACTGGTGTGTAACTGGTGTGTGACTGTGTGTAACTGTGTGTAACTGTGTGTAACTGTGTGTAACTGGTGTGTAACTGTGTGTAACTGGTGTGTAACTGGTGTGTAAGTGTGTGTAACTGGTGTGTAACTGGTGTGTAAGTGTGTGTAACTGGTGTGCAAGTGTGTGTAACTGGTGTGTAACTGGTGTGTAAGTGTGTGTAACTGGTGTGTAACTGGTGTGTAAGTGGTGTGTAAGTGTGTGTAACTGGTGTGTAAGTGTGTGTAACTGGTGTGTAACTGGTGTGTAAGTGTGTGTAACTGGTGTGTAACTGGTGTGTAAGTGTGTGTAACTGGTGTGTAACTGGTGTGTAAGTGTGTGTAACTGTGTGTAACTGGTGTGTAACTGTGTGTAACTGGTGTGTAAGTGTGTGTAACTGTGTGTAACTGGTGTGTAAGTGTGTGTAACTGGTGTGCAAGTGTGTGTAACTGGTGTGTAACTGGTGTGCAAGTGTGTGTAACTGGTGTGTAAGTGGTGTGTAACTGGTGTGTAAGTGTGTGTAACTGGTGTGTAAGTGTGTGTAACTGGTGTGTAACTGGTGTGTAAGTGCGTGTAACTGGTGTGTAACTGGTGTGTAACTGGTGTGTAAGTGTGTGTAACTGGTGTGTAAGTGTGTGTAACTGGTGTGTAACTAGTGTGTAACTGGTGTGTAAGTGTGTGTAACTGTGTGTAACTGGTGTGTAACTGGTGTGTAACTGTGTGTAACTGGTGTGTAAGTGTGTGTAACTGGTGTGTAACTGGTGTGTAACTGTGTGTAACAGTGTGTAACAGTGTGTAACTGTGTGTAACTGGTGTGTGACTGGTGTGCAACTGTGTGTAACTGGTGTGTAACTGGTGTGTAACTGGTGTGTGACTGTGTGTAACTGTGTGTAACTGTGTGTAACTGGTGTGTAACTGTGTGTACCTGTGTGTAACTGTGTGTAACTGGTGTGTAACTGTGTGTAACTGTGTTTAACTGGTGTGTAAATGTGTGTAACTGTGTGTAGCTGGTGTGTAACTGGTGTGTAACTGTGTGTAACTGGTGTGTAACTGTGTGCAGCAGTGTGTAACTGTGTGTAACTGGTGTGTAACTGGTGTGTAACTGTGTGTTACTGTGTGTAACTGGTGTGTAAGTGTGTGTAACTGTGTGTAACTGGTGTGTAACTGGTGTGTAACTGTGTGTAACTGGTGTGTAACTGTGTGTAACTGGTGTGTAACTGGTGTGTAACTGTCTGTAACTGGTGTGTAGCTGTGTGTAACTGGTGTGTAACTGTGTGTAACTGTGTGTAACTGTGTGTAACTGTGTGTAACTGGTGTGTAACTGGTGTGTAACTGGTGTGTAAGTGTGTGTAACTGGTGTGTAACTGTGTGTAACTGTGTGTAACTGGTGTGTAACTGTGTGTAACTGGTGTGTAACTGGTGTGTAACTGTGTGTAACTGTGTGTAACTGTGTGTAACTGGTGTGTAACTGTGTGTAACTGGTGTGTAACTGGTGTGTTACTGTGTGTAACTGGTGTGTAACTGTGTGTAACTGGTGTGTAACTGGTGTGTAACTGTGTGTAACTGGTGTGTAACTGTGTGCAGCAGTGTGTAACTGTGTGTAACTGGTGTGTAACTGGTGTGTAACTGGTGTGTAACTGTGTGTTACTGTGTGTAACTGGTGTGTAAGTGTGTGTAACTGTGTGTAACTGGTGTGTAACTGGTGTGTAACTGTGTGTAACTGTGTGTAACTTTGTGTAACTGGTGTGTAACTGGTGAGTAACTGGTGTGTAACTGTGTGTAACTGGTGTGTAAGTGTGTGTAACTGGTGTGTAACTGGTGTGTAACTGTGTGTAACTGTGTGTAACTGTGTGTAACTGGTGTGTAACTGTCTGTAACTGGTGTGTAGCTGTGTGTAACTGGTGTGTAACTGTGTGTAACTGTGTGTAACTGGTGTGTAAGTGTGTGTAACTGGTGTGTAAGTGTGTGTAACTGGTGTGTAAGTGTGTGTAACTGGTGTGCAAGTGTGTGTAACTGGTGTGTAATTGTGTTTTAACTGGTATGTGACTGTGTGTAACTGTGTGTAACTGTGTGTAACTGGTGTGTGACTGTGTGTAACTGTGTGTAACTGTGTGTAACTGGTGTGTAACTGTGTGTACCTGTGTGTAACTGTGTGTAACTGGTGTGTGACTGGTGTGTAACTGTGTGTAACTGTGTGTAACTATGTGTAACTGTGTGTAACTGGTGTGTAACTATGTGTAACTGGTGTGTAACTGTGTGTAACTGTGTGTAACTGGTGTGTAACTGGTGTGTAACTGTGTGTAACTGTGTGTAACTGGTGTGTAACTGGTGTGTAACTGTGTGTTACTGTGTGTAACTGGTGTGTAAGTGTGTGTAACTGTGTGTAACTGGTGTGTAACTGGTGTGTAACTGTGTGTAACTGTGTGTAACTGGTGTGTAACTGGTGAGTAACTGGTGTGTAACTGTGTGTAACTGGTGTGTAACTGGTGTGTAATTGTGTGTAACTGGTGTGTAACTGTGTGTAATTGTGTGTAACTGGTGTGTAACTGGTGTGTAACTGTCTGTAACTGGTGTGTAGCTGTGTGTAACTGGTGTGTAACTGTGTGTAACTGTGTGTAACTGGTGTGTAAGTGTGTGTAACTGTGTGTAACTGGTGTGTAACTGGTGTGTAAGTGTGTGTAACTGGTGTGTAACTGTGTGTAACTGGTGTGTAACTGGTGTGTAACTGGTGTGTTAGTGTGTGTAACTGGTGTGTAAGTGTGTGTAACTGGTGTGCAAGTGTGTGTAACTGGTGTGTAACTGGTGTGTAAGTGTGTGTAACTGGTGTGTAACTGGTGTGTAAGTGGTGTGTAACTGGTGTGTAACTGGTGTGTAAGTGTGTGTAACTGGTGTGTAAGTGTGTGTAACTGGTGTGTAACTGCTGTGTAAGTGTGTGTAACTGGTGTGTAACTGGTGTGTAAGTGTGTGTAACTGGTGTGTAAGTGTGTGTAACTGGTGTGTAACTGGTGTGTAACTGGTGTGTAAGTGTGTGTAACTGGTGTGTAAGTGTGTGTAACTGGTGTGTAACTGGTGTGTAACTGGTGTGTAACAGTGTGTAACTGTGTAACTGTGTGTAACTGGTGTGTAACTGTGTGTAACTGTGTGTAACTGGTGTGTAACTGTGTGTAACTGGTGTGTAACTGGTGTGTAACTGTGTGTAACTGCGTGTAACTGTGTGTAACTGTGTGTAACTGGTGTGTAAGTGTGTGTAACTGGTGTGTAAATGGTGTGTAACTGGTGTGTAACTGGTGTGTAACTGGTGTGTAACTGTGTGTAACTGGTGTAAAAGTGTGTGTAACTGGTGTGTAACTGTGTGTAACTGGTGTGTAACTGTGTGTAACTGTGTGTAACTGTGTGTAACTGGTGTGTAATTCTGTGTAACTGTGTGTAACTGTGTGTAACTGGTGTGTGACTGTGTGTAACTGTGTGTAACTGTGTGTAACTGGTGTGTGACTGTGTGTAACTGGTGTGTAACTGTGTGTACCTGTGTGTAACTGTGTGTGACTGGTGTGTGACTGGTGTGTAACTGTGTGTAACTGTGTGTAACTGTGTGTAACTGGTGTGTAACTGTGTGTAACTGTGTTTAACTGGTGTGTAACTGGTGTGTAACTGTGTCTAACTGGTGTGTAGCTGTGTGCAGCAGTGTGTAACTGTGTGTAACTGTGTGTAACTGGTGTGTAACTGTGTGTAACTGGTGTGTAACAGTGTGTAACTGTGTAACTGTGTGTAACTGGTGTGTAACTGGTGTGTAACTGTGTGTAACTGGTGTGTAACTGGTGTGTAACTGTGTGTAACTGGTGTGTAAGTGTGTGTAACTGGTGTGTAACTGGTGTGTAACTGGTGTGTAACAGTGTGTAACTGTGTAACTGTGTGTAACTGGTGTGTAACTGGTGTGTAACTGTGTGTAACTGGTGTGTAACTGGTGTGTAACTGTGTGTAACTGTGTGTAACTGGTGTGTAACTGTGTGTAACTGGTGTGTAACTGGTGTGTAACTGTGTGTAACTGCGTGTAACTGTGTGTAACTGTGTGTAAGTGTGTGTAACTGTGTGTAACTGGTGTGTAACTGGTGTGTAACTGGTGTGTAAGTGTGTGTAACTGGTGTGCAAGTGTGTGTAACTGGTGTGTAACTGGTGTGCAAGTGTGTGTAACTGGTGTGTAACTGGTGTGTAAGTGGTGTGTAACTGGTGTGTAAGTGTGTGTAACTGGTGTGTAAGTGTGTGTAACTGGTGTGTAACTGGTGTGTAAGTGTGTGTAACTGGTGTGTAAGTGTGTGTAACTGGTGTGTAACTAGTGTGTAACTGGTGTGTAAGTGTGTGTAACTGTGTGTAACTGGTGTGTAACTGTGTGTAACTGGTGTGTAAGTGTGTGTAACTGGTGTGTAACTGGTGTGTAACTGTGTGTAACAGTGTGTAACAGTGTGTAACTGTGTGTAACTGGTGTGTAACTGGTGTGCAACTGTGTGTAACTGGTGTGTAACTGGTGTATAACTGGTGTGTGACTGTGTGTAACTGTGTGTAACTGTGTGTAACTGGTGTGTAACTGTGTGTACCTGTGTGTAACTGTGTGTAACTGGTGTGTAACTGGTGTGTAACTGTGTGTAACAGTGTGTAACAGTGTGTAACTGTGTGTAACTGGTGTGTAACTGGTATGTGACTGTGTGTAACTGTGTGTAACTGTGTGTAACTGGTGTGTGACTGTGTGTAACTGTGTGTAACTGTGTGTAACTGGTGTGTAACTGTGTGTACCTGTGTGTAACTGTGTGTAAGTGTGTGTAACTGTGTGTAACCGGTGTGTAACTGGTGTGTAAGTGTGTGTAACTGGTGTGTAACTGGTGTGTAACTGGTGTGTAACTGTCTGTAACTGGTGAGTAGCTGTGTGTAACTGGTGTGTAAGTGTGTGTAACTGTGTGTAACTGGTGTGTAACTGGTGTGTAAGTGTGTGTAACTGGTGTGTAACTGTGTGTAACTGGTGTGTAACTGGTGTGTAACTGGTGTGTAAGTGTGTGTAACTGGTGTGTAACTGGTGTGTAAGTGTGTGTAACTGGTGTGCAAGTGTGTGTAACTGGTGTGTAACTGGTGTGTAAGTGTGTGTAACTGGTGTGTAACTGGTGTGTAAGTGGTGTGTAACTGGTGTGTAACTGGTGTGTAAGTGTGTGTAACTGGTGTGTAAGTGTGTGTAACTGGTGTGTAACTGGTGTGTAAGTGTGTGTAACTGGTGTGTAACTGGTGTGTAAGTGTGTGTAACTGGTGTGTAAGTGTGTGTAACTGGTGTGTAACTGGTGTGTAACTGGTGTGTAAGTGTGTGTAACTGTGTGTAACTGGTGTGTAACTGGTGTGTAACTGGTGTGTAACAGTGTGTAACTGTGTAACTGTGTGTAACTGGTGTGTAACTGGTGTGTAACTGTGTGTAACTGGTGTGTAACTGGTGTGTAACTGTGTGTAACTGTGTGTAACTGGTGTGTAACTGTGTGTAACTGGTGTGTAACTGTGTGTAACTGCGTGTAACTGTGTGTAACTGTGTGTAACTGGTGTGTAAGTGTGTGTAACTGTGTGTAACTGGTGTGTAACTGGTGTGTAAGTGTGTGTAACTGGTGTGCAAGTGTGTGTAACTGGTGTGTAACTGGTGTGGAAGTGTGTGTAACTGGTGTGTAAGTGGTGTGTAACTGGTGTGTAAGTGTGTGTAACTGGTGTGTAAGTGTGTGTAACTGGTGTGTAACTGGTGTGTAACTGGTGTGTAACTGGTGTGTAACTGGTGTGTAAGTGTGTGTAACTGGTGTGTAAGTGTGTGTAACTGGTGTGTAACTAGTGTGTAACTGGTGTGTAAGTGTGTGTAACTGTGTGTAACTGGTGTGTAACTGGTGTGTAACTGTGTGTAACTGGTGTGTAAGTGTGTGTAACTGGTGTGTAACTGGTGTGTAACTGTGTGTAACAGTGTGTAACAGTGTGTAACTGTGTGTAACTGGTGTGTAACTGGTGTGCAACTGTGTGTAACTGGTGTGTAACTGGTGTGTAACTGTGTGTAACTGGTGTGTAACTGGTGTGTAACTGTGTGTAACTGTGTGTAACTTGTGTGTAAGTGTGTGTAACTGTGTGTAACTGGTGTGTAACTGGTGTGTAACTGTGTGTAACTGCGTGTAACTGTGTGTAACTGGTGTGTAAGTGTGTGTAACTGTGTGTAACTGGTGTAAAAAGTTGTGTAACTGTGTGTAACTGGTGTGTAACTGTGTGTAACTGGTGTGTAACTGGTGTGTAACTGTGTGTAACTGGTGTGTAACTGGTGTGTAACTGGTGTGTAACAGTGTGTAACTGTGTAACTGTGTGTAACTGGTGTGTAACTGGTGTGTAACTGGTGTGTAACTGGTGTGTAACTGTGTGTAACTGGTGTGTAACTGTGTGTAACTGGTGTGTAACTGGTGTGTAACTGGTGTGTAAGTGTGTGTAACTGGTGTGTAACTGGTGTGTAAGTGTGTGTAACTGGTGTGTAACTGGTGTGTAAGTGTGTGTAACTGGTGTGTAAGTGTGTGTAACTGGTGTGTAACTAGTGTGTAACTGGTGTGTAAGTGTGTGTAACTGTGTGTAACTGGTGTGTAACTGGTGTGTAACTGTGTGTAACTGGTGTGTAAGTGTGTGTAACTGGTGTGTAACTGGTGTGTAACTGTGTGTAACAGTGTGTAACAGTGTGTAACTGTGTGTAACTGGTGTGTAACTGGTGTGCAACTGTGTGTAACTGGTGTGTAACTGGTGTGTAACTGGTGTGTAACTGTGTGTAACTGGTGTGTAACTGGTGTGTAACTGTGTGTAACTGTGTGTAACTTGTGTGTAAGTGTGTGTAACTGTGTGTAACTGGTGTGTAACTGGTGTGTAACTGTGTGTAACTGCGTGTAACTGTGTGTAACTGGTGTGTAAGTGTGTGTAACTGTGTGTAACTGGTGTAAAAAGTTGTGTAACTGTGTGTAACTGGTGTGTAACTGTGTGTAACTGGTGTGTAACTGGTGTGTAACTGTGTGTAACTGGTGTGTAACTGGTGTGTAACTGGTGTGTAACAGTGTGTAACTGTGTAACTGGTGTGTAACTGGTGTGTAACTGGTGTGTAACTGGTGTGTAACTGGTGTGTAACTGTGTGTAACTGGTGTGTAACTGTGTGTAACTGGTGTGTAACTGGTGTGTAACTGGTGTGTAACTGTGTGTAACTGCGTGTAACTGTGTGTAACTGTGTGTAAGTGTGTGTAACTGTGTGTAACTGGTGTGTAACTGGTGTGTAAGTGTGTGTAACTGGTGTGCAAGTGTGTGTAACTGGTGTGTAACTGGTGTGCAAGTGTGTGTAACTGGTGTGTAACTGGTGTGTAAGTGGTGTGTAACTGGTGTGTAAGTGTGTGTAACTGGTGTGTAAGTGTGTGTAACTGGTGTGTAACTGGTGTGTAAGTGTGTGTAACTGGTGTGTAAGTGTGTGTAACTGGTGTGTAACTAGTGTGTAACTGGTGTGTAAGTGTGTGTAACTGTGTGTAACTGGTGTGTAACTGTGTGTAACTGGTGTGTAAGTGTGTGTAACTGGTGTGTAACTGGTGTGTAACTGTGTGTAACAGTGTGTAACAGTGTGTAACTGTGTGTAACTGGTGTGTAACTGGTGTGCAACTGTGTGTAACTGGTGTGTAACTGGTGTATAACTGGTGTGTGACTGTGTGTAACTGTGTGTAACTGTGTGTAACTGGTGTGTAACTGTGTGTACCTGTGTGTAACTGTGTGTAACTGGTGTGTAACTGGTGTGTAACTGTGTGTAACAGTGTTAACAGTGTGTAACTGTGTGTAACTGGTGTGTAACTGGTATGTGACTGTGTGTAACTGTGTGTAACTGTGTGTAACTGGTGTGTGACTGTGTGTAACTGTGTGTAACTGTGTGTAACTGGTGTGTAACTGTGTGTAACTGGTGTGTGACTGGTGTGTAACTGTTTGTAACTGTGTGTAACTATGTGTAACTGTGTGTAACTGGTGTGTAACTGTGTGTAACTGGTGTGTAACTGTGTGTAACTGGTGTGTAACTGGTGTGTAACTGTGTGTAACTGTGTTTAACTGTGTGTAACTGTGTGTAACTGGTGTGTAACTGGTGTGTAAGTGTGTGTAACTGGTGTGTAACTGGTGTGTAACTGTCTGTAACTGGTGTGTAGCTGTGTGTAACTGTGTGTAACTGGTGTGTAACTGGTGTGTAACTGTGTGTTACTGTGTGTAACTGGTGTGTAAGTGTGTGTAACTGTGTGTAACTGGTGTGTAACTGGTGTGTAAGTGTGTGTAACTGGTGTGTAACTGGTGTGTAACTGTCTGTAACTGGTGTGTAGCTGTGTGTAACTGGTGTGTAACTGTGTGTAACTGTGTGTAACTGGTGTGTAAGTGTGTGTAACTGTGTGTAACTGGTGTGTAACTGGTGTGTAAGTGTGTGTAACTGGTGTGTAACTGTGTGTAACTGGTGTGTAACTGGTGTGTAACTGGTGTGTAAGTGTGTGTAACTGGTGTGTAACTGGTGTGTAAGTGTGTGTAACTGGTGTGCAAGTGTGTGTAACTGGTGTGTAACTGGTGTGTAAGTGTGTGTAACTGGTGTGTAACTGGTGTGTAAGTGGTGTGTAACTGGTGTGTAACTGGTGTGTAAGTGTGTGTAACTGGTGTGTAAGTGTGTGTAACTGGTGTGTAACTGGTGTGTAAGTGTGTGTAACTGGTGTGTAACTGGTGTGTAAGTGTGTGTAACTGGTGTGTAAGTGTGTGTAACTGGTGTGTAACTGGTGTGTAACTGGTGTGTAAGTGTGTGTAACTGTGTGTAACTGGTGTGTAACTGTGTGTAACTGGTGTGTAACTGGTGTGTAACTGGTGTGTAACTGTGTGTAACTGCGTGTGACTGTGTGTAACTGTGTGTAACTGGTGTGTAAGTGTGTGTAACTGTGTGTAATTGGTGTGTAACTGGTGTGTAAGTGTGTGTAACTGGTGTGCAAGTGTGTGTAACTGGTGTGTAACTGGTGTGGAAGTGTGTGTAACTGGTGTGTAACTGGTGTGTAAGTGGTGTGTAACTGGTGTGTAAGTGTGTGTAACTGGTGTGTAAGTGTGTGTAACTGGTGTGTAACTGGTGTGTAAGTGTGTGTAACTGGTGTGTAACTGGTGTGTAACTGGTGTGTAAGTGTGTGTAACTGGTGTGTAAGTGTGTGTAACTGGTGTGTAACTAGTGTGTAACTGGTGTGTAAGTGTGTGTAACTGTGTGTAACTGGTGTGTAACTGTGTGTAACTGGTGTGTAAGTGTGTGTAACTGGTGTGTAACTGGTGTGTAACTGTGTGTAACAGTGTGTAACAGTGTGTAACTGTGTGTAACTGGTGTGCATCTGTGTGTAACTGGTGTGTAACTGGTGTGTAACTGTGTGTAACTGGTGTGTAACTGGTGTGTAACTGTGTGTAACTGTGTGTAACTGGTGTGTAAGTGTGTGTAACTGTGTGTAACTGGTGTGTAACTGGTGTGTAACTGTGTGTAACTGCGTGTAACTGTGTGTAACTGGTGTGTAAGTGTGTGTAACTGGTGTAAAAGTGTGTGCAACTGTGTGTAACTGGTGTGTAACTGTGTGTAACTGGTGTGTAACTGGTGTGTAACTGTGTGTAACTGGTGTGTAACTGGTGTGTAACTGTGTGTAACTGTGTGTAACTGTGTGTAACTGGTGTGTAAGTGTGTGTAAGTGTGTGTAACTGGTGTGTAACTGGTGTGTAACTGTGTGTAACTGGTGTGTAACTGTGTGTAACTGTGTTTAACTGGTGTGTAAATGTGTGTAACTGTGTGTAGCTGGTGTGTAACTGGTGTGTAACTGTGTGTAACTGGTGTGTAACTGTGTTTAACTGGTGTGTAAATGTGTGTAACTGTGTGTAGCTGGTGTGTTACTGTGTGTAACTGTGTGTAACTGGTGTGTAAGTGTGTGTAACTGGTGTGTAACTGGTGTGTAAGTGTGTGTAACTGGTGTGTAACTGGTGTGTAAGTGTGTGTAACTGGTGTGTAAGTGTGTGTAACTGGTGTGTAACTAGTGTGTGTAACTGGTGTGTAAGTGTGTGTAACTGTGTGTAACTGGTGTGTAACTGGTGTGTAACTGTGTGTAACAGTGTGTAACTGTGTGTAACTGTGTGTAACTGGTGTGTAACTGGTGTGCAACTGTGTGTAACTGGTGTGTAACTGGTGTGTAACTGTGTGTAACTGGTGTGTAACTGGTGTGTAACTGTGTGTAACTGGTGTGTAACTGGTGTGTAACTGGTGTGTAACTGTGTGTAACTGGTGTGTAAGTGTGTGTAACTGTGTGTAACTGGTGTGTAAGTGTGTGTAACTGGTGTGTAACTGGTGTGTAACTGTGTGTAACAGTGTGTAACAGTGTGTAACTGTGTGTAACTGGTGTGCATCTGTGTGTAACTGGTGTGTAACTGGTGTGTAACTGTGTGTAACTGGTGTGTAACTGGTGTGTAACTGTGTGTAACTGTGTGTAACTGGTGTGTAAGTGTGTGTAACTGTGTGTAACTGGTGTGTAACTGGTGTGTAACTGTGTGTAACTGCGTGTAACTGTGTGTAACTGGTGTGTAAGTGTGTGTAACTGGTGTAAAAGTGTGTGCAACTGTGTGTAACTGGTGTGTAACTGTGTGTAACTGGTGTGTAACTGGTGTGTAACTGTGTGTAACTGGTGTGTAACTGGTGTGTAACTGTGTGTAACTGTGTGTAACTGTGTGTAACTGGTGTGTAAGTGTGTGTAAGTGTGTGTAACTGGTGTGTAACTGGTGTGTAACTGTGTGTAACTGGTGTGTAACTGTGTGTAACTGTGTTTAACTGGTGTGTAAATGTGTGTAACTGTGTGTAGCTGGTGTGTAACTGGTGTGTAACTGTGTGTAACTGGTGTGTAACTGTGTTTAACTGGTGTGTAAATGTGTGTAACTGTGTGTAGCTGGTGTGTTACTGTGTGTAACTGTGTGTAACTGGTGTGTAAGTGTGTGTAACTGGTGTGTAACTGGTGTGTAAGTGTGTGTAACTGGTGTGTAACTGGTGTGTAAGTGTGTGTAACTGGTGTGTAAGTGTGTGTAACTGGTGTGTAACTAGTGTGTGTAACTGGTGTGTAAGTGTGTGTAACTGTGTGTAACTGGTGTGTAACTGGTGTGTAACTGTGTGTAACAGTGTGTAACTGTGTGTAACTGTGTGTAACTGGTGTGTAACTGGTGTGCAACTGTGTGTAACTGGTGTGTAACTGGTGTGTAACTGTGTGTAACTGGTGTGTAACTGGTGTGTAACTGTGTGTAACTGGTGTGTAACTGGTGTGTAACTGGTGTGTAACTGTGTGTAACTGGTGTGTAAGTGTGTGTAACTGTGTGTAACTGGTGTGTAACTGTGTGTAACTGCGTGTAACTGTGTGTAACTGGTGTGTAAGTGTGTGTAACTGTGTGTAACTGGTGTAAAAGTGTGTGTAACTGTGTGTAACTGGTGTGTAACTGGTGTGTAACTGTGTGTAACTGGTGTGTAACTGGTGTGTAACTGGTGTGTAACTGGTGTGTAACTGTGTGTAACTGTGTGTAACTGTGTGTAACTGGTGTGTAAGTGTGTGTAAGTGTGTGTAACTGGTGTGTAACTGGTGTGTAACTGGTGTGTAACTGTGTGTAACTGGTGTGTAACTGTGTTTAACTGGTGTGTAAATGTGTGTAACTGTGTGTAGCTGGTGTGTAACTGGTGTGTAACTGTGTGTAACTGGTGTGTAACTGTGTGCAGCAGTGTGTAACTGTGTGTAACTGGTGTGTAACTGGTGTGTAACTGGTGTGTAACTGTGTGTTACTGTGTGTAACTGGTGTGTAAGTGTGTGTAACTGTGTGTAACTGGTGTGTAACTGGTGAGTAACTGGTGTGTAACTGTGTGTAACTGGTGTGTAACTGTGTGTAACTGTGTGTAACTGGTGTGTAACTGGTGTGTAACTGTCTGTAACTGGTGTGTAGCTGTGTGTAACTGGTGTGTAACTGTGTGTAACTGTGTGTAACTGGTGTGTAAGTGTGTGTAACTGGTGTGTAACTGGTGTGTAACTGGTGTGTAAGTGTGTGTAACTGGTGTGTAACTGTGTGTAACTGTGTGTAACTGGTGTGTAACTGTGTGTAACTGGTGTGTAACTGGTGTGTAACTGTGTGTAACTGGTGTGTAACTGGTGTGTAACTGGTGTGTAACTGGTGTGTAACTGTGTGTAACTGGTGTGTAACTAGTGTGTAACTGTGTGTAACTGGTGTGTAACTGTGTGCAGCAGTGTGTAACTGTGTGTAACTGTGTGTAACTGGTGTGTAACTGGTGTGTAACTGGTGTGTAACTGGTGTGTAACTGGTGTGTAAGTGTGTGTAACTGGTGTGTAACTGTGTGTAACTGTGTGTAACTTTGTGTAACTGGTGTGTAACTGGTGAGTAACTGGTGTGTAACTGTGTGTAACTGGTGTGTAACTGGTGTGTAAGTGTGTGTAACTGGTGTGTAACTGTGTGTAACTGTGTGTAACTGGTGTGTAAGTGTGTGTAACTGGTGTGTAAGTGTGTGTAACTGGTGTGTAAGTGTGTGTAACTGGTGTGCAAGTGTGTGTAACTGGTGTGTAATTGTGTGTAACTGTGTGTAACTGGTATGTGACTGTGTGTAACTGTGTGTAACTGTGTGTAACTGGTGTGTGACTGTGTGTAACTGTGTGTAACTGTGTGTAACTGGTGTGTAACTGTGTGTACCTGTGTGTAACTGTGTGTAACTGGTGTGTGACTGGTGTGTAACTGTGTGTAACTATGTGTAACTGTGTGTAACTGGTGTGTAACTGTGTGTAACTGGTGTGTAACTGTGTGTAACTGTGTGTAACTGGTGTGTAACTGTGTGTAACTGTGTGTAACTGTGTGTAACTGGTGTGTGACTGGTGTGTAACTGAGTTTAACTGTGTGTAACTATGTGTAACTGTGTGTAACTGGTGTGTAACTGTGTGTAACTGGTGTGTAACTGTGTGTAACTGTGTGTAACTGGTGTGTAACTGGTGTGTAACTGTGTGTAACTGTGTGTAACTGGTGTGTAACTGTGTGTTACTGTGTGTAACTGGTGTGTAAGTGTGTGTAACTGTGTGTAACTGGTGTGTAACTGGTGTGTAACTGTGTGTAACTGTGTGTAACTGGTGTGTAACTGGTGAGTAACTGGTGTGTAACTGGTGTGTAACTGGTGTGTAACTGGTGTGTAATTGTGTGTAACTGGTGTGTAACTGTGTGTAACTGTGTGTAACTGGTGTGTAACTGGTGTGTAACTGTCTGTAACTGGTGTGTAGCTGTGTGTAACTGGTGTGTAACTGTGTGTAACTGTGTGTAACTGGTGTGTAAGTGTGTGTAACTGTGTGTAACTGGTGTGTAACTGGTGTGTAACTGGTGTGTAAGTGTGTGTAACTGGTGTGTAACTGTGTGTAACTGGTGTGTAACTGGTGTGTAAGTGTGTGTAACTGGTTTTTAACTGGTGTGTAAGTGTGTGTAACTGGTGTGCAAGTGTGTGTAACTGGTGTGTAACTGGTGTGTAAGTGTGTGTAACTGGTGTGTAACTGGTGTGTAAGTGGTGTGTAACTGGTGTGTAACTGGTGTGTAAGTGTGTGTAACTGGTGTGTAAGTGTGTGTAACTGTGTGTAACTGTGTGTAACTGGTGTGTAACTGGTGTGTAAGTGTGTGTAACTGGTGTGTAACTGTGTGTAACTGGTGTGTAAGTGTGTGTAACTGGTGTGTAACTGGTGTGTAACTGGTGTGTAACAGTGTGTAACTGTGTAACTGTGTGTAACTGGTGTGTAACTGGTGTGTAACTGTGTGTAACTGTGTGTAACTGGTGTGTAACTGTGTGTAACTGGTGTGTAACTGGTGTGTAACTGGTGTGTAACTGTGTGTAACTGGTGTGTAAGTGTGTGTAACTGTGTGTAACTGGTGTGTAACTGGTGTGTAACTGTGTGTAACTGGTGTAAAAGTGTGTGTAACTGTGTGTAACTGGTGTGTAACTGGTGTGTAACTGTGTGTAACTGGTGTGTAACTGTGTGTAACTGTGTGTAACTGTGTGTAACTGGTGTGTAACTGTGTGTAACTGGTGTGTAACTGTGTGTAACTGGTGTGTAACTGTGTGTAACTGTGTGTAACTGTGTGTAACTGGTGTGTAACTGTGTGTAACTGTGTGTTACTGTGTGTAACTGGTGTGTGACTGTGTGTAACTGTGTGTAACTGTGTGTGACTGTGTGTAACTGGTGTGTAACTGTGTGTACCTGTGTGTAACTGTGTGTGTCTGGTGTGTGACTGGTGTGTAACTGTGTGTAACTGTGTGTAACTGGTGTGTAACTGTGTGTAACTGTGTGTAACTGTGTGTAACTGTGTGTAACTGGTGTGTGACTGTGTGTAACTGTGTGTAACGGTGTGTAACTGGTGTGTGACTGTGTGTAACTGGTGTGTAACTGTGTGTACCTGTGTGTAACTGTGTGTGACTGGTGTGTGACTGGTGTGTAACTGTGTGTAACTGTGTGTAACTGTGTGTAACTGGTGTGTAACTGTGTGTAACTGTGTTTAACTGGTGTGTAAATGTGTGTAACTGTGTGTAACTGGTGTGTAACTGGTGTGTAACTGTGTCTAACTGGTGTGTAACTGTGTGCAGCAGTGTGTAACTGTGTGTAACTGTGTGTAACTGGTGTGTAACTGTGTGTTACTGTGTGTAACTGGTGTGTAAGTGTGTGTAACTGGTGTGTAACTGGTGTGTAACTGGTGAGTAACTTGTGTGTAACTGTGTGTAACGGGTGTGTAACTGGTGTGTAAGTGTGTGTAACTGGTGTGTAACTGGTGTGTAATTGTCTGTAACTGTGTGTAACTGGTGTGTAACTGGTGTGTAACTGTGTGTAACTGGTGTGTAACTGGTGTGTAACTGTGTGTAACTGTCTGTAACTGATGTGTAACTGGTGTGTAACTGTGTGTAACTGTGTGTAACTGTGTGTAACTGGTGTGTAAGTGTGTGTAAGTGTGTGTAACTGGTGTGTAACTGGTGTGTAACTGGTGTGTAACTGTGTGTAACTGTGTTTAACTGGTGTGTAAATGTGTGTAACTGTGTGTAGCTGGTGTGTAACTGGTGTGTAACTGTGTGTAACTGGTGTGTAACTGTGTGCAGCAGTGTGTAACTGTGTGTAACTGTGTGTAACTGGTGTGTAACTGGTGTGTAACTGTGTGTTACTGTGTGTAACTGGTGTGTAAGTGTGTGTAACTGTGTGTAACTGGTGTGTAACTGGTGAGTAACTGGTGTGTAACTGTGTGTAACTGGTGTGTAACTGTGTGTAACTGTGTGTAACTGGTGTGTAACTGTCTGTAACTGGTGTGTAGCTGTGTGTAACTGGTGTGTAACTGTGTGTAACTGTGTGTAACTGGTGTGTAAGTGTGTGTAACTGTGTGTAACTGGTGTGTAACTGGTGTGTAAGTGTGTGTAACTGGTGTGTAACTGTGTGTAACTGTGTGTAACTGGTGTGTAACTGTGTGTAACTGGTGTGTAACTGGTGTGTAACTGTGTGTAACTGTGTGTAACTGTGTGTAACTGGTGTGTAACTGTGTGTAACTGGTGTGTAACTGGTGTGTAACTGTGTGTAACTGGTGTGTAACTGTGTGTAACTGGTGTGTAACTGGTGTGTAACTGTGTGTAACTGGTGTGTAACTGTGTGCAGCAGTGTGTAACTGTGTGTAACTGTGTGTAACTGGTGTGTAACTGGTGTGTAACTGTGTGTTACTGTGTGTAACTGGTGTGTAAGTGTGTGTAACTGTGTGTAACTGGTGTGTAACTGGTGTGTAAATGTGTGTAACTGTGTGTAACTTTGTGTAACTGGTGTGTAACTGGTGAGTAACTGGTGTGTAACTGTGTGTAACTGGTGTGTAACTGGTGTGTAAGTGTGTGTAACTGGTGTGTAACTGGTGTGTAACTGTGTGTAACTGTGTGTAACTGGTGTGTAACTGGTGTAACTGGTGTGTAACTGTGTGTAACTGTGTGTAACTGGTGTGTAAGTGTGTGTAACTGGTGTGTAAGTGTGTGTAACTGGTGTGTAAGTGTGTGTAACTGGTGTGCAAGTGTGTGTAACTGGTGTGTAAGTGTGTGTAACTGGTGTGTAAGTGTGTGTAACTGGTGTGTAATTGTGTGTAACTGTGTGTAACTGGTATGTGACTGTGTGTAACTGTGTGTAACTGTGTGTAACTGGTGTGTGACTGTGTGTAACTGTGTGTAACTGTGTGTAACTGGTGTGTAACTGTGTGTACCTGTGTGTAACTGTGTGTAACTGGTGTGTGACTGGTGTGTAACTGTGTGTAACTGTGTGTAACTATGTGTAACTGTGTGTAACTGGTGTGTAACTGTGTGTAACTGGTGTGTAACTGTGTGTAACTGGTGTGTAACTGGTGTGTAACTGTGTGTAACTGGTGTGTGACTGGTGTGTAACTGTGTGTAACTGTCTGTAACTGATGTGTAACTGGTGTGTAACTGTGTGTAACTGTGTGTAACTGTGTGTAACTGGTGTGTAAGTGTGTGTAAGTGTGTGTAACTGGTGTGTAACTGGTGTGTAACTGGTGTGTAACTGTGTGTAACTGTGTTTAACTGGTGTGTAAATGTGTGTAACTGTGTGTAGCTGGTGTGTAACTGGTGTGTAACTGTGTGTAACTGGTGTGTAACTGTGTGCAGCAGTGTGTAACTGTGTGTAACTGTGTGTAACTGGTGTGTAACTGGTGTGTAACTGTGTGTTACTGTGTGTAACTGGTGTGTAAGTGTGTGTAACTGTGTGTAACTGGTGTGTAACTGGTGAGTAACTGGTGTTTAACTGTGTGTAACTGGTGTGTAACTGTGTGTAACTGTGTGTAACTGGTGTGTAGCTGTGTGTAACTGGTGTGTAACTGTGTGTAACTGTGTGTAACTGGTGTGTAAGTGTGTGTAACTGTGTGTAACTGGTGTGTAACTGGTGTGTAAGTGTGTGTAACTGGTGTGTAACTGTGTGTAACTGTGTGTAACTGGTGTGTAACTGTGTGTAACTGGTGTGTAACTGGTGTGTAACTGTGTGTAACTGTGTGTAACTGGTGTGTAACTGTGTGTAACTGGTGTGTAACTGGTGTGTAACTGTGTGTAACTGGTGTGTAACTGTGTGTAACTGGTGTGTAACTGTGTGCAGCAGTGTGTAACTGTGTGTAACTGTGTGTAACTGGTGTGTAACTGGTGTGTAACTGTGTGTTACTGTGTGTAACTGGTGTGTAAGTGTGTGTAACTGTGTGTAACTGGTGTGTAACTGGTGTGTAACTGTGTGTAACTGTGTGTAACTTTGTGTAACTGGTGTGTAACTGGTGAGTAACTGGTGTGTAACTGTGTGTAACTGGTGTGTAACTGGTGTGTAAGTGTGTGTAACTGGTGTGTAACTGGTGTGTAACTGTGTGTAACTGTGTGTAACTGGTGTGTAACTGGTGTAACTGGTGTGTAACTGTGTGTAACTGTGTGTAACTGGTGTGTAAGTGTGTGTAACTGGTGTGTAAGTGTGTGTAACTGGTGTGTAAGTGTGTGTAACTGGTGTGCAAGTGTGTGTAACTGGTGTGTAAGTGTGTGTAACTGGTGTGTAAGTGTGTGTAACTGGTGTGTAATTGTGTGTAACTGTGTGTAACTGGTATGTGACTGTGTGTAACTGTGTGTAACTGTGTGTAACTGGTGTGTGACTGTGTGTAACTGTGTGTAACTGTGTGTAACTGGTGTGTAACTGTGTGTACCTGTGTATAACTGTGTGTAACTGGTGTGTGACTGGTGTGTAACTGTGTGTAACTGTGTGTAACTATGTGTAACTGTGTGTAACTGGTGTGTAACTGTGTGTAACTGGTGTGTAAATGTGTGTAACTGGTGTGTAACTGGTGTGTAACTGTGTGTAACTGGTGTGTGACTGTGTGTAACTGTGTGTAACTGTGTGTAACTGGTGTGTAACTGTGTGTACCTGTGTGTAAATGTGTGTAACTGGTGTGTGACTGGTGTGTAACTGTGTGTAACTATGTGTAACTGTGTGTAACTGGTGTGTAACTGTGTGTAACTGGTGTGTAACTGTGTGTAACTGTGTGTAACTGGTGTGTAACTGGTGTGTAACTGTGTGTAACTGTGTGTAACTGTGTGTAACTGTGTGTAACTGGTGTGTAACTGGTGTGTAACTGTGTGTTACTGTGTGTAACTGGTGTGTAACTGGTGTGTAAGTATGTGTAACTGTGTGTAACTGGTGTGTAACTGGTGTGTAACTGTGTGTAACTGTGTGTAACTGGTGTGTAACTGGTGAGTAACTGGTGTGTAACTGTGTGTAACTGGTGTGTAACTGGTGTGTAATTGTGTGTAACTGGTGTGTAACTGTGTGTAACTGGTGTGTAACTGGTGTGTAACTGTCTGTAACTGGTGTGTAGCTGTGTGTAACTGGTGTGTAACTGTGTGTAACTGTGTGTAACTGCTGTGTAAGTGTGTGTAACTGTGTGTAACTGGTGTGTAACTGGTGTGTAACTGGGGTGTAAGTGTGTGTAACTGGTGTGTAACTGTGTGTAACTGGTGTGTAACTGGTGTGTAAGTGTGTGTAACTGGTGTGTAACTGGTGTGTAAGTGTGTGTAACTGGTGTGCAAGTGTGTGTAACTGGTGTGTAACTGGTGTGTAAGTGTGTGTAACTGGTGTGTAACTGGTGTGTAAGTGGTGTGTAACTGGTGTGTAACTGGTGTGTAAGTGTGTGTAACTGGTGTGTAACTGCTGTGTAAGTGTGTGTAACTGGTGTGTAACTGGTGTGTAAGTGTGTGTAACTGGTGTGTAAGTGTGTGTAACTGGTGTGTAACTGGTGTGTAACTGGTGTGTAAGTGTGTGTAACTGTGTGTAACTGGTGTGTAACTGTGTGTAACTGGTGTGTAAGTGTGTGTAACTGGTGTGTAACTGGTGTGTAACAGTGTGTAACTGTGTAACTGTGTGTAACTGGTGTGTAACTGGTGTGTAACTGTGTGTAACTGGTGTGTAACTGGTGTGTAACTGTGTGTAACTGTGTGTAACTGGTGTGTAACTGTGTGTAACTGGTGTGTAACTGTGTGTAACTGCGTGTAACTGTGTGTAACTGTGTGTAACTGGTGTGTAAGTGTGTGTAACTGTGTGTAACTGGTGTGTAACTGGTGTGTAACTGTGTGTAACTGTGTGTAACTGGTGTAAAAGTGTGTGTAACTGTGTGTAACTGGTGTGTAACTGATGTGTAAATGTGTGTAACTGGTGTGTAACTGTGTGTAACTGTGTGTAACTGGTGTGTAACTGTGTGTAACTGTGTGTAACTGGTGTGTAACTGTGTGTAACTGTGTGTAACTGTGTGTAACTGGTGTGTGACTGTGTGTAACTGTGTGTAACTGTGTGTAACTGGTGTGTGACTGTGTGTAACTGGTGTGTAACTGTGTGTAACTGTGTGTGACTGGTGTGTGACTGGTGTGTAACTGTGTGTAACTGTGTGTAACTGGTGTGTAACTGTGTGTAACTGTGTTTAACTGGTGTGTACATGTGTGTAACTGTGTGTAACTGTGTGTAACTGGTGTGTAAGTGTGTGTAAGTGTGTGTAACTGGTGTGTAACTGGTGTGTAACTGGTGTGTAACTGTGTGTAACTGTGTTTAACTGGTGTGTAAATGTGTGTAACTGTGTGTAGCTGGTGTGTAACTGGTGTGTAACTGTGTGTAACTGGTGTGTAACTGTGTGCAGCAGTGTGTAACTGTGTGTAACTGTGTGTAACTGGTGTGTAACTGGTGTGTAAGTGTGTGTAACTGTGTGTAACTGGTGTGTAACTGGTGAGTAACTGGTGTGTAACTGTGTGTAACTGGTGTGTAACTGTGTGTAACTGTGTGTAACTGGTGTGTAACTGGTGTGTAACTGTCTGTAACTGGTGTGTAGCTGTGTGTAACTGGTGTGTAACTGTGTGTAACTGTGTGTAACTGGTGTGTAAGTGTGTGTAACTGTGTGTAACTGGTGTGTAACTGGTGTGTAAGTGTGTGTAACTGGTGTGTAACTGTGTGTAACTGTGTGTAACTGGTGTGTAACTGTGTGTAACTGGTGTGTAACTGGTGTGTAACTGTGTGTAACTGTGTGTAACTGTGTGTAACTGGTGTGTAACTGTGTGTAACTGGTGTGTAACTGGTGTGTAACTGTGTGTAACTGGTGTGTAAGTGTGTGTAACTGGTGTGTAACTGGTGTGTAACTGTGTGTAACTGGTGTGTAACTGTGTGCAGCAGTGTGTAACTGTGTGTAACTGTGTGTAACTGGTGTGTAACTGGTGTGTAACTGTGTGTTACTGTGTGTAACTGGTGTGTAAGTGTGTGTAACTGGTGTGTAACTGGTGTGTAACTGTGTGTAACTGTGTGTAACTTTGTGTAACTGGTGTGTAACTGGTGAGTAACTGTAGTGTAACTGTGTGTAACTGGTGTGTAACTGGTGTGTAAGTGTGTGTAACTGGTGTGTAACTGGTGTGTAACTGTGTGTAACTGTGTGTAACTGGTGTGTAACTGGTGTAACTGGTGTGTAACTGTGTGTAACTGTGTGTAACTGGTGTGTAAGTGTGTGTAACTGGTGTGTAAGTGTGTGTAACTGGTGTGTAAGTGTGTGTAACTGGTGTGCAAGTGTGTGTAACTGGTGTGTAAGTGTGTGTAACTGGTGTGTAAGTGTGTGTAACTGGTGTGTAATTGTGTGTAACTGTGTGTAACTGGTATGTGACTGTGTGTAACTGTGTGTAACTGTGTGTAACTGGTGTGTGACTGTGTGTAACTGTGTGTAACTGTGTGTAACTGGTGTGTAACTGTGTGTACCTGTGTGTAACTGTGTGTAACTGGTGTGTGACTGGTGTGTAACTGTGTGTAACTGTGTGTAACTATGTGTAACTGTGTGTAACTGGTGTGTAACTGTGTGTAACTGGTGTGTAACTGTGTGTAACTGGTGTGTAACTGGTGTGTAACTGTGTGTAACTGGTGTGTGACTGTGTGTAACTGTGTGTAACTGTGTGTAACTGGAGTGTAACTGTGTGTACCTGTGTGTAAATGTGTGTAACTGGTGTGTGACTGGTGTGTAACTGTGTGTAACTATGTGTAACTGTGTGTAACTGGTGTGTAACTGTGTGTAACTGGTGTGTAACTGTGTGTAACTGTGTGTAACTGTGTGTAACTGGTGTGTAACTGTGTGTAACTGTGTGTAACTGTGTGTAACTGTGTGTAACTGGTGTGTAACTGGTGTGTAACTGGTGTGTAACTGTGTGTTACTGTGTGTAACTGGTGTGTAACTGGTGTGTAAGTATGTGTAACTGTGTGTAACTGGTGTGTAACTGGTGTGTAACTGTGTGTAACTGTGTGTAACTGGTGTGTAACTGGTGAGTAACTGGTGTGTAACTGTGTGTAACTGGTGTGTAACTGGTGTGTAATTGTGTGTAACTGGTGTGTAACTGTGTGTAACTGGTGTGTAACTGGTGTGTAACTGTCTGTAACTGGTGTGTAGCTGTGTGTAACTGGTGTGTAACTGTGTGTAACTGTGTGTAACTGCTGTGTAAGTGTGTGTAACTGTGTGTAACTGGTGTGTAACTGGTGTGTAACTGGTGTGTAAGTGTGTGTAACTGGTGTGTAACTGTGTGTAACTGGTGTGTAACTGGTGTGTAAGTGTGTGTAACTGGTGTGTAACTGGTGTGTAAGTGTGTGTAACTGGTGTGCAAGTGTGTGTAACTGGTGTGTAACTGGTGTGTAAGTGTGTGTAACTGGTGTGTAACTGGTGTGTAAGTGGTGTGTAACTGGTGTGTAACTGGTGTGTAAGTGTGTGTAACTGGTGTGTAACTGCTGTGTAAGTGTGTGTAACTGGTGTGTAACTGGTGTGTAAGTGTGTGTAACTGGTGTGTAAGTGTGTGTAACTGGTGTGTAACTGGTGTGTAACTGGTGTGTAACTGGTGTGTAAGTGTGTGTAACTGTGTGTAACTGGTGTGTAACTGTGTGTAACTGGTGTGTAAGTGTGTGTAACTGGTGTGTAACTGGTGTGTAACAGTGTGTAACTGTGTAACTGTGTGTAACTGGTGTGTAACTGGTGTGTAACTGTGTGTAACTGGTGTGTAACTGGTGTGTAACTGTGTGTAACTGTGTGTAACTGGTGTGTAACTGTGTGTAACTGGTGTGTAACTGTGTGTAACTGCGTGTAACTGTGTGTAACTGTGTGTAACTGGTGTGTAAGTGTGTGTAACTGTGTGTAACTGGTGTGTAACTGGTGTGTAACTGTGTGTAACTGTGTGTAACTGGTGTAAAAGTGTGTGTAACTGTGTGTAACTGGTGTGTAACTGATGTGTAAATGTGTGTAACTGGTGTGTAACTGTGTGTAACTGTGTGTAACTGGTGTGTAACTGTGTGTAACTGTGTGTAACTGGTGTGTAACTGTGTGTAACTGTGTGTAACTGTGTGTAACTGGTGTGTGACTGTGTGTAACTGTGTGTAACTGTGTGTAACTGGTGTGTGACTGTGTGTAACTGGTGTGTAACTGTGTGTAACTGTGTGTGACTGGTGTGTGACTGGTGTGTAACTGTGTGTAACTGTGTGTAACTGTGTGTAACTGGTGTGTAACTGTGTGTAACTGTGTTTAACTGGTGTGTACATGTGTGTAACTGTGTGTAACTGGTGTGTAACTGGTGTGTAACTGTGTCTAACTGGTGTGTAACTGTGTGCAGCAGTGTGTAACTGTGTGTAACTGTGTGTAACTGGTGTGTAACTGTGTGTTACTGTGTGTAACTGGTGTGTAAGTGTGTGTAACTGGTGTGTAACTGGTGTGTAACTGGTGAGTAACTTGTGTGTAACTGTGTGTAACGGGTGTGTAACTGGTGTGTAAGTGTGTGTAACTGGTGTGTAACTGGTGTGTAATTGTGTGTAACTGTGTGTAACTGGTGTGTAACTGGTGTGTAACTGGTGTGTAGCTGTGTGTAACTGGTGTGTAACTGTGTGTAACTGTGTGTAACTGTGTGTAAGTGTGTGTAACTGTGTGTAACTGGTGTGTAACTGGTGTGTAAGTGTGTGTAACTGGTGTGTAACTGTGTGCAACTGTGTGTAACTGGTGTGTAACTGTGTGTAACTGTGTGTAACTGGTGTGTAACTGTGTGTAACTGGTGTGTAACTGTGTGTAACTGGTGTGTAACTGTGTGTAACTGTGTGTAACTGGTGTGTAACTGGTGTGTAACTGTGTGTAACTGTGTGTAACTGGTGTGTAACTGTGTGTAACTGGTGTGTAACTGGTGTGTAACTGGTGTGTAACTGTGTGTAACTGGTGTGTAACTGTGTGCAGCAGTGTGTAACTGTGTGTAACTGGTGTGTAACTGGTGTGTAACTGGTGTGTAACTGTGTGTTACTGTGTGTAACTGGTGTGTAAGTGTGTGTAACTGTGTGTAACTGGTGTGTAACTGGTGTGTAACTGTGTGTAACTGTGTGTAACTTTGTGTAACTGGTGTGTAACTGGTGAGTAACTGGTGTGTAACTGGTGTGTAAGTGTGTGTAACTGGTGTGTAACTGGTGTGTAACTGTGTGTAACTGGTGTGTAACTGGTGTGTAACTGTCTGTAACTGGTGTGTAGCTGTGTGTAACTGGTGTGTAACTGTGTGTAACTGTGTGTAACTGGTGTGTAAGTGTGTGTAACTGTGTGTAACTGGTGTGTAACTGGTGTGTAACTGGTGTGTAAGTGTGTGTAACTGGTGTGTAACTGGTGTGTAAGTGTGTGTAACTGGTGTGCAAGTGTGTGTAACTGGTGTGTAAGTGGTGTGTAACTTGTGTGTAACTGGTGTGTAAGTGTGTGTAACTGGTGTGTAAGTGTGTGTAACTGGTGTGTAACTGGTGTGTAAGTGTGTGTAACTGGTGTAAACATAGTTAAGTCATATGCAACGTGTGTGTTTCATTTGGTAAAAAAATATGGTTTAGATCAATTAGTGTAGAGTTTTTACAAGTGTTTCATTTTGCAAAGGAGATAATGTGTTTTGATAATTGTGTTTGTGGTTGTGCTAATTGTGTGTAGAGTTTTGCTAAATAAAACAAAACAATCAAAATTGTGTTTATTCAATCGTAAAAAACTGTAATAATAACAATAGTAACACATGATTATAACAGTGTTTATTTTAACAGCAGCAGAAGGACAGACTGTGAAACGTCTCCTTCAGCCGTCTCCAGCTTGTCCCTCAGGAGCTGATGGTGTTGAAGGCGCTGGAGAGATGAAAGAACAGGATCCTCACAGAGCTGCCAGGCTTCTCCAGGTGAGAGAGAGAGCGGTGCAGCAGGGAGATGATGGTGTCCTCCACTCCGATGCCAGACCGATATGCAAACTGCAGGTCCATGGCTGAGCTCACGGTGGAGCGGAGGTGAGTGAGTCCAGGTGGAGTGATGGGCTGATGGGCCGGAGCAGAGGGATGAAGAGGAACGGGTGTGGGCCATTGTTCAGCTGTGGAAGAGGGAGCATGCAGCTGTGCAGGGGGAGGGGTGGGCGATTGATCAAATCTCAGGAAGTAAGAATTCAGTTCATTCCCCCACTGTAGATCCCCCTCCGTCTGGACAGGCAGCTGAATGCAGCTGCTCCTCCATCCTCCTCTTGTAGCCTCCTCCTGATCTTCCTCCTCAGCTCCTTCTGCACAGTCCTCAGCTCCTCCTTGTTCCCTGACCTGAAGGCTCTCTTCTTCTCCTTCAGCAGAGCCTTCAGTTCACAGTTAATCCATGGCTTGTTGTTTGGAAAACACTGCACCGTCCGGGAGGGAACAATGTTCTCAAAACAGAAGTTGATGGAGTCCGTGATGCACTCTGTGATGGTGTTGATGTCCTCCCCATGTGGGTCATAAAGCTCAGTCCAGACAGTGGTGCTGAAGCTGTCCCTCAGAGCCTCCTCGCTCTCAGCAGACCACATCCTCACCACACGGGGCACCACAGGCCTCAGATGTACAAGGTTGTGGTGCGAGTTGAGGGGGGGAGAACAAGCATCTTGAGCCCCACGCGTCTTACGTAGAATATCAGCCGGGATTGCGTGCCGGTCGCGGGGGAGAACCGCATCGCTCCGGAGCTCCAACAGCTGCTCGGGGGGGCTCGGGGGGGCTCAGGCCAGCGCACATCGTAACGACAAAAAACATGCAATAATCCAGCGCGTGTCTGCGAGCCCCGGCCGTACGAGGAAATGTACAAGAATATTTTTAAAAAGACAATAAATCGAGCACAAAAAGATTGAAAGAGAGAGAGTTACAACGAGCAGCCGGTTCTCACCAGCGCCGGAAGTGTTTTTGGGATAAACGTTTTTATAAAAGGATTCAAGTGAGTTTGTCTTGTTTGGTTAAAGTTGCATTACCGTATTTTCCGCACTATAAGGCACACTCAAAAGCCTTTAACGTCTTCAAAAACCGTCCGTGCGCGTTATAGTCCATTGCACAGTGTATTAAGAAGAGTCGGGACACGAGAGACGCCGATGCACGTCTAGAAGCACATTTACGGTACTCCGGAACCGGAAGTCCCAACAACATGAACGCATTCTGGGAACTGTAGTCTAACGCTACACACGGCGCGTTGTCAAAATGTAAACTACATTATACTCTGGCGCCAAGACAGACACCTAAAGGACCCCAAGAATCTTGGGGTCCTTTAGGTGGCTCCTGCCAAGAGACACGAGACACGATTATGCCGCAGACTTTAAACTCTGGGCTAAAGTATCAGTCAACTGTGGTCAAAACTTTCACAAAGGCCGGAATCATCGCTCCGCGTGACTCGGAGATGGTTCTGGGGACTGAGGTTCCGGGGACTGAGGTTCCGGGGACTGAGGTTTCCAGCCCAACGTAGTTAAACTCTTTTAAACTGTGTTGTGTTGTATTGGAGGTGTTTGTAGTGCGCTTGTCTGAGAGTTGTTGTGGATATGCTAACGTGTCTGTTAGCGGGAGCAGAGTGTGTTTTGTTGTTGAACAATGTTGATCTGAATGAGTTGAACGTGTTTAATGAAGCTCGACTGAGGGACTTATCCGTCTGTTTTGTTTAGCTTAATGCGCTTTATATATGAACAAGTATCCATAGAAGACCATTTATTGATGCGCTTTATAATGCGCTGCTCCTTTTAGTGCGGTACTCTGTCTGTCTCATATTTTAAAATGTGTTCATTCTGCTTGTTGTTTTTTAAGTTTCCAGGCAAAGAATTTTAAACAATTTTGTACCACGTAATACTTTTGTTTGGTAAAGATAATTTTCTTAACTATTTCTTGGGAGGTCAGGTCATTCATTTCACTGCCAGTGTGGAGTCTGATGGCGCATGCTGCGATGGTGTGACAGCATGTGCAGGAGCTCCATGGATGTTTTCTGTTCTAACTGCCTGTGTTGTTAGAGAAATGTAATTACAGTTGAACTGTCCAGCAGGCAGGGCCGGCATATGGTCAGTAATAGTATTATGGGTCACTGGCAGTGCAGAGCAGTGTCTCAGGTCCTGCTTACCCGGTGGATGTCGAAGCCGATGGCCAGGTTTTCCGACTTTCCCTCTTTGGAAGTGGCTCTCTTCTCCTTTTGCTGTAAACAGATGAGCACCTCGTCCTCCACTTTCTTCACGTCAAACACATACTGGAAAAGACACAGCATATGAGCTGGTTAGAGCCAAATGTGGCAAATGAGCCAAGTCTTTTATGAAATTAGTCACGAAAAATGTGTTATACTTAAATGGAAACTCAGTAGTGATAAAATAATTGGAAGGAGAAGACATTAAATACTGCACACAATCTAGTATTTTCAAAGGATAAACACTTGCAGTGCAAGAAACAATGTTCAAATACTTTCCTATTGTCAATATAAAGCTTTTGCCAGTTGCTGATTTACTCAAGTAAGAGACAGCGGATGACGATGAAAAACTGTCCATCAAGAATATTAATGAAAAATGAAATGTTTGTTTACTGTTTACCTTTCATGGATCTATAACGCTATATATGCTTATTGTGTATTAGTGCTTTCTTTATTTAATGATTGATTGGTTGTTGCCTGAATGAAAGCAGCTGTATAATTAATTAATGAATCCGTCCATATATCTATGAATCAATTGAACTATCTATTAAAAAAGAAAAGAAAAAGATCAATAAACAATAAAACACAATTTTAGATGAGATTAAGAAAAAGAAAAGCTGTTTTATTGGGGCAATCCAGGTTCATCTAATGGTCAGTTCCGTTCCACCCACGTGGCTGACCAGAGCTGGCTCTCAGTTGCCGTAGTGAAAAGCACTCGATCTTCAAAACAAACATTTCTAATCACAAGTTTTAGCATTTGCCCTCTCACACCTGTGTTAAATCAATCTCTGTCCAAATCAAGTTTAAAGTGAATGTGTCACAACCACAAACTTAAAAAAGTGGATAGGCATTTTCTGAAAAAGTCATACAAAGTTACAAAGGAATTTTACATGATTTACATTTCTTTGATACATCTTCTGGAGCTTCACCTGAACTCATCCTCAGTGATGTATCCTGGGATCATCGGGTGCACTGGCTCTTTCCACATTGAACACCCAGGTAGCCCAGCCGCAGCTGATCAGACAGCAGCAGTGTTCAGGTTGCACTCGCCTGTCCCCGTGGTTCACCCCTGAAGATCCAGTGGTATCTCGAGGCTTTCTTGGTTGCTTCAGTAGAATTCTTGATAGCTCTGCTTCTTACTGTTCCTGCAATGCCCAGTGGACTGAGGGCCTTGTGGAGTGAGGAGTGTCCCATACATCCTCTGAAGCCAACTTCGATGGGCAGTCAATGAGCAGCTGTTCATACTTGGACCTCTTTCTTTCACGGGCTTCTTCCAAACGGTACTTCCAAGGCACCATCAGCTCCATGATAACCGTGTTCTTGGTGCTCTCTGAGACCAGAAGGATATCTGGCCTCAGTGTAGTTCTGACACTGTAGAGAGCTGCCAGGATCCTTGCTGATGTTCTCTTCTTCCCTTCCTTTGACTCTCCTGACATGACAATGCGATAGCATGCTGTGCTTCACATTCCATTCTGTGAGGACAGCATTAAACAAAAGTCACTTTCAACTTACAGAAGAAGTCCTGTTTGCAGTTTGCCAGAAGCCATGTAGGGAACACATCAAAGATGTGGAAGAAGGTGCTCAGGTCTGGTCAGACCAAAATTAAACATTTGGCCTAAAAGCAAAACACTATGTGTGCCAAAAAACGAACACGGGCCATGACTCCGAACACACCGTCCCCGCTGTCATAATGGTGCCAGTATCATGCTGGACAGTCCATCTGTATTTGATTCAACTTCTTTCAGTATAATTATGTTGTCTCAAAACCTTCATTCAATACAATTTATTTGTCTGTTTTATACGTCTTTGGTTGTGACGTGACAAAATGAGGCAAAGTTCCAGGGATACAATTGCAAGCCACTAACTTTTGCCCCTCTGAAGCCAATTTTCAAGCGCTAACCAGTGTGAAAAGCATAATATTTCATTTCATTAAATACCCCTGCACAAGAGACTAAAATGAACCAGACTGGGTGATCCGCGCTCGTCGAAATGTGGCTATTTACTTTAGGATCTGTGCATTAAATCCATTATTTTGCTATTAGAGCTAATCACTATGAAACTGGCTCTCATTCTATACCTGTGGGTTCTGTAGGAAGGTGGTCTTGTGGTTGATGCAGCCCCCAGCACGGTTGCGGAAGGGGTCTTGACGGTGGGTCCAGGAGCCCCTCATAACCTCCTCCTCCCAGGTTTTGTGGATGCTCAGGTAGGACGTGTTTATCAGCCGGCACAGGATTAGGTCTGTGAAATACTGGCAGAAGTCGTCGAACGTCATCCTGCAGTGCCAAGAGAGAGCGAGGACAATGAGAAGGAACAACTGTGTCATTTCTGTAGAGACGTGTTTGCACAGATTGGTAAACTGTAAAAATGAAATCAAATAGCATTTTCTCAATAGAATCCAAAATTATGATTTAATTTTACTTTCTAACTGCCTAAAAGTTGAATCACGAGGCTGCAGGTGAGCGATAGGTGCGTTTAATGATTGATACGTGGCAGGACTAATCGACAGTCCACGCCACGAGGAAATAAGACTCAGATTTGGGCCAAAAAAATCGTCCATTCAACCTTTAAATCCCTTGTTTAAAGATCAAACTTAATTTGTTTGCACATGCTCAGTAAGACGGCACGTTGACTATACATGTGGCACAAAATAAAGGTAAGTTAAAGTGTATTTTCTGCTGCTTTTAAAAACTTTACAGTCTGTAGTGCAATAAGATAAAGGCCTATAAATCACAAATCACAAAACAGTTCAGACCACAGGTTCTTTACTTGTTATGGACAATGGAAGTGGCTCAACTGCCTTTACTCTCGTCCAATTTACAGCCTCAACACATCAATAGAAACATTGAAAATATATATAATGAGTCTTAATACTGTGTTAATAATGTAAATGACAGCCTATTGTATTATCATAGAGCAAATGTGCATTGATCATTTTGTGTTAGTCGATATAGTCGACAAAAACTGAGTAGTTCTAATTTTGAACGAAGACACTGTGACGGCTCAGTAGCGCCATCTCAGAAATCAATTCAAATGGGGCCAATGGCAAAAATATAACGCTCACTCCAATAAATAGGTCATGTAAGGACATTTACATTATGACCCCGCCCTAAATCCTACAGGAGTGTTGGATCAAACACGGCGCTGACAAAAGTGCACCTCATCATACTTTTGGCATCTCCTCCTACAAGTACTCTAACCCCGCCCACAGGGAGTGGCCATTGTGGGCGGAACCCAATATTTTCACATTTTTATGCCTCATACTTTTTTTTTTTTCAGCCTTGGATTTTCAGTTTAAAGGCTTGAAAATGTCTCTAAATGTACAAGACCCATGTGCAATTAGAGCTCTGGTTTTTGACAAGCTCGATTCAAAGCGTTCAAACTCGCGTATCTCTGGCATGTCCTATTTTACGGCACTAATATACATTTTGGGCAAACTGATGAGCTGAACGCAATGATATACTATATATACTGTATATCATTTACAAAGGCTCTACAGCGCCTGTCAACGCGCCTGTCAACGCGCCTGTCAAAGAATTGACTTTGACTTTGGTTAACAAACATTTTGAATGGGATGAAAAACTCGACTTCATCGACAAATTAAATCTGGCACAGATATTCTTCTTGCCGTTCTAAACACAAGAGCCAATGACGGCATACCTCTAGCTACAGGCATATTACCGTGGCAACCTGAAAAATATTGCCATAAAGTTACATGTGTTTTGGTGTACGAGCATCTTGAATTGGATGAAAGTTGAAATTTGGCACCGTTACTGAACATAAATGCCAATAGGGACATAACTGTCTCAAACCGGTCCAGTTTGGGGGGGATGGGTGATGTAGGTGAGAAAGGAAGCAGGATTAGAGGTGTGGCTTGTACCTCGTGGTCACAAGGGGGAGAGGGACGTACTATTGTATTATTATTACAGTGTATTTATATAGGTACTTTATTAGGCAATGTGGAAGAAGTATCTTGCCTAAGGACAGTACTCAGAGCGTGAGACGTACTCAGAGCGTGAGACGTCCTCAGAGCGTGAGACGTACTCAGAGCGTGAGACGTACTCAGAGCGTGAGACGTCCTCAGAGCGTGAGACGTACTCAGAGCGTGAGACGTCCTCAGAGCGTGAGACGTACTCAGAGCGTGAGACGTACTCAGAGCGTGAGACGTACTCAGAGCGTGAGACGTACTCAGAGCGTGAGACGTCCTCAGAGCGTGAGACGTACTCAGAGCGTGAGACGTCCTCAGAGCGTGAGACGTCCTCAGAGCGTGAGACGTACTCAGAGCGTGAGACGTACTCAGAGCGTGAGACGTCTCAGAGCGTGAGACGTACTCAGAGCGTGAGACGTCCTCAGAGCGTGAGACGTACTCAGAGCGTGAGACGTCCTCAGAGCGTGAGACGTACTCAGAGCGTGAGACGTCCTCAGAGCGTGAGACGTCCTCAGAGCGTGAGACGTACTCAGAGCGTGAGACGTACTCAGAGCGTGAGACGTCCTCAGAGCGTGAGACGTACTCAGAGCGTGAGACGTCCTCAGAGCGTGAGACGTACTCAGAGCGTGAGACGTCCTCAGAGCGTGAGACGTACTCAGAGCGTGAGACGTACTCAGAGCGTGAGACGTCCTCAGAGCGTGAGACGTCCTCAGAGCGTGAGACGTACTCAGAGCGTGAGACGTCCTCAGAGCGTGAGACGTACTCAGAGCGTGAGACGTCCTCAGAGCGTGAGACGTACTCAGAGCGTGAGACGTACTCAGAGCGTGAGACGTACTCAGAGCGTGAGACGTCCTCAGAGCGTGAGACGTCCTCAGAGCGTGAGACGTCCTCAGAGCGTGAGACGTCCTCAGAGCGTGAGACGTCCTCAGAGCGTGAGACGTCCTCAGAGCGTGAGACGTCCTCAGAGCGTGAGACGTACTCAGAGCGTGAGACGTCCTCAGAGCGTGAGACGTACTCAGAGCGTGAGACGTCCTCAGAGCGTGAGACGGCCTCAGAGCGTGAGACGTACTCAGAGCGTGAGACGTCCTCAGAGCGTGAGACGTCCTCAGAGCGTGAGACGTACTCAGAGCGTGAGACGTACTCAGAGCGTGAGACGTACTCAGAGCGTGAGACGTCCTCAGAGCGTGAGACGTCCTCAGAGCGTGAGACGTCCTCAGAGCGTGAGACGTACTCAGAGCGTGAGACGTACTCAGAGCGTGAGACGTCCTCAGAGCGTGAGACGTACTCAGAGCGTGAGACGTCCTCAGAGCGTGAGACGTCCTCAGAGCGTGAGACGTACTCAGAGCGTGAGACGTCCTCAGAGCGTGAGACGTACTCAGAGCGTGAGACGTACTCAGAGCGTGAGACGTCCTCAGAGCGTGAGACGTACTCAGAGCGTGAGACGTACTCAGAGCGTGAGACGTCCTCAGAGCGTGAGACGTCCTCAGAGCGTGAGACGTCCTCAGAGCGTGAGACGTACTCAGAGCGTGAGACGTCCTCAGAGCGTGAGACGTACTCAGAGCGTGAGACGTCCTCAGAGCGTGAGACGTCCTCAGAGCGTGAGACGTACTCAGAGCGTGAGACGTACTCAGAGCGTGAGACGTCCTCAGAGCGTGAGACGTCCTCAGAGCGTGAGACGTCCTCAGAGCGTGAGACGTACTCAGAGCGTGAGACGTACTCAGAGCGTGAGACGTCCTCAGAGCGTGAGACGTACTCAGAGCGTGAGACGTACTCAGAGCGTGAGACGTCCTCAGAGCGTGAGACGTCCTCAGAGCGTGAGACGTACTCAGAGCGTGAGACGTCCTCAGAGCGTGAGACGTCCTCAGAGCGTGAGACGTCCTCAGAGCGTGAGACGTCCTCAGAGCGTGAGACGTACTCAGAGCGTGAGACGTACTCAGAGCGTGAGACGTCCTCAGAGCGTGAGACGTACTCAGAGCGTGAGACGTACTCAGAGCGTGAGACGTCCTCAGAGCGTGAGACGTCCTCAGAGCGTGAGACGTACTCAGAGCGTGAGACGTCCTCAGAGCGTGAGACGTACTCAGAGCGTGAGACGTACTCAGAGCGTGAGACGTACTCAGAGCGTGAGACGTACTCAGAGCGTGAGACGTCCTCAGAGCGTGAGACGTACTCAGAGCGTGAGACGTACTCAGAGCGTGAGACGTCCTCAGAGCGTGAGACGTCCTCAGAGCGTGAGACGTACTCAGAGCGTGAGACGTCCTCAGAGCGTGAGACGTCCTCAGAGCGTGAGACGTACTCAGAGCGTGAGACGTACTCAGAGCGTGAGACGTCCTCAGAGCGTGAGACGTACTCAGAGCGTGAGACGTACTCAGAGCGTGAGACGTCCTCAGAGCGTGAGACGTCCTCAGAGCGTGAGACGTACTCAGAGCGTGAGACGTCCTCAGAGCGTGAGACGTCCTCAGAGCGTGAGACGTACTCAGAGCGTGAGACGTACTCAGAGCGTGAGACGTACTCAGAGCGTGAGACGTCCTCAGAGCGTGAGACGTCCTCAGAGCGTGAGACGTACTCAGAGCGTGAGACGTCCTCAGAGCGTGAGACGTCCTCAGAGCGTGAGACGTCCTCAGAGCGTGAGACGTACTCAGAGCGTGAGACGTACTCAGAGCGTGAGACGTCCTCAGAGCGTGAGACGTACTCAGAGCGTGAGACGTACTCAGAGCGTGAGACGTCCTCAGAGCGTGAGACGTCCTCAGAGCGTGAGACGTCCTCAGAGCGTGAGACGTACTCAGAGCGTGAGACGTCCTCAGAGCGTGAGACAAAGGTGTATGTATTAGTGAAGCAGCAAAATAAAGAATACAAAAGAATCAATGTAAACTACAAACAGAGCAACTATATGAGTGAATATCTGACCAGAACTCTCCGTCGTCCTGCACCGTCACTCCCAGCTTCTCTCTCTCGCTCTTGCTCACTTTGTTCCATTCCTCTGAACTGTACACAAGAAAACAAGACGTGCAATATATTTAGAACATATTTAGAATACATTTAAAGTACACATCTGCTATTGTTCCAACAAACTAGTATTTGAAGCCACAGATTTGCCCCATGAGTGAATGTGAGGCTCAAATGCTCAGAATGAATCTGGTGATTCAGGGACTTAAACACAAAACCCTCTGGATCTGTGGCATGAGTATGAGGCAGAGCAGATGAGCCTGTGAGCAAAATGAATGAAACAAGTGTGAATGAAGGTCAAAACAGCTCTGTTTTTTTAACATACTGTGGATGTACATGTAATGTACATGTATGTGTAATGTACATGTATGTGTATGTGTAATGTACATGTATGTGTACGTGTAATGTACATGTATGTGTAATGTACATGTATGTGTACATTACATGTATGTGTATGTGTAATGTACATGTAATGTACATGTATGTGTACGTGTAATGTACATGTAATGTACATGTATGTGTACGTGTAATGTACATGTAATGTACATGTATGTGTACGTGTAATGTACATGTAATGTACATGTATGTGTATGTGTAATGTACATGTATGTGTACGTGTAATGTACATGTAATGTACATGTATGTGTACGTGTAATGTACATGTAATGTACATGTATGTGTATGTGTAATGTACATGTATGTGTACGTGTAATGTACATGTAATGTACATGTACGTGTAATGTACATGTAATGTACATGTATGTGTACGTGTAATGTACATATATGTGTATGTGTAATGTAAGATAAGATAAGATAAGATAAGATATTCCTTTATTGTCCCACATGGGGAAATTTCATTGGTGCAACGCAGGTAGATACAGAGGTAGATACAGAAGAACAGATCACTTATAGGAAGTCTGAAAAACACTTTCAGTAGAAGATCTCCTATAAATAAACAAAAACTCCCATAGACAAATAAATAAATAAATAAATACCATGTCATGTGATCACGACAGTAATTGCACATGAATATGTGTCACGACAGCACATAGATTGCACATGAATTTCACAGTAATTGCACATATGACAGAATTGCACATCAGTATTAGGTTAGGTCAGTATTGCGCCGGGATAACGTGACGATCTCCGGGTAAGACGACTGTTCTCCGCAGTTTCATGAGTTCCTCCTTTGTGGAAACGCGGTGCGACGCCGGCCGGGGGGCGGGGCCGGAGCCGGGGGACTCAGAGCCAAGACACATCGCGACGACACGACGAAAACACTCAATCCAGCCGAATAAAGTCAAAACAAGTTAATTTAAAGCGATTCCAGTGCGTGTCCCGATCGTTGGTGAAGTTCCTCTTTCATATAAACGTGTATATAAACGTGTACCGACGACACGCCGTACTTTAGCGCGGCCGGAGGGCTGGTGGGCTCACTCGGAGCAAGCTCACGTCACAACAACACAACGGACGCAACGAAAAACGCTCAAATCCAGCCGAAAAAAGTCAAAAACAGTTGAATTAAAAAACTATTCCAGCGTGTGTCCCGATCGTACAGTAAAATAGAAAAAATATACTAACTATATTTACAAAATATAGGAGATAAAGCACAATAAGTGTGAGAAAGAAGAGAGAGCGTTTACACCGGGCTGCCAGCTGTACCAGCGCCTTATGACGTATAATGTACATTACACGTACATGTAATGTACATGTACGTGTAATGTACATGTATGTGTACGTGTAATGTACATGTATGTAACGTGTAATCTACATGTAATGTACATGTATGTGTACGTGTAATGTACATGTAATGTACATGTATGTGTACGTGTAATGTACATGTAATGTACATGTATGTGTAATGTACATGTATGTGTACGTGTAATGTACGTGTATGTGTATGTGTAATGTATGTGTATGTGTAATGTACATGTATGTGTACATTACATGTATGTGTACGTGTAATGTACATGTATGTGTACGTGTAATGTACATGTAATGTACATGTACGTGTAATGTACATGTATGTGTACGTGTAATGTACATGTATGTGTACGTGTAATGTACATGTATGTGTACGTGTAATGTACATGTATGTGTACGTGTAATGTACGTGTAATGTACATGTATGTGTACGTGTAATGTACATGTATGTGTACGTGTAATGTACATGTATGTGTACGTGTAATGTACATGTAATGTACATGTACGTGTAATGTACATGTATGTGTACGTGTAATGTACATGTAATGTACATGTATGTGTACATGTAATGTACATGTAATGTACATGTATGTGTATGTGTAATGTACATGTATGTGTACATTACATGTATGTGTACGTGTAATGTACGTGTATGTGTATGTGTAATGTACATGTATGTGTATGTGTAATGTACATGTATGTGTACGTGTAATGTACATGTATGTGTAATGTACATGTATGTGTACATTACATGTATGTGTATGTGTAATGTACATGTGTGTGTATGTGTACATGTACATGTATGTGTACGTGTAATGTACATGTATGTGTAATGTACATGTATGTGTACATTACATGTATGTGTACGTGTTATGTACATGTATGTGTAATGTACATGTATGTGTACATTACATGTATGTGTACGTGTAATGTACATGTATGTTTATGTGTAATGTATGTGTATGTGTACATGTATGTGTACGTGTAAGTTTGGTTTGTTCAAGTCATAAGCAGCATTTTCTAATGTCGTTCTTCAACTTCAACTCAAGAAACACACTTGATAAACAAAGATCACTGGCCTTTAAAATAAAGACTTGAATATAATAATGACCAGAATTATACAAACTTTCCATAGGCTGTTATGAATCTGTTGATTAAAGTGATTATTAGAAGACGTTGTCCAAATAAATTGTGATCAACTGTTGAAGTGAACTGTAACCGCCGTCATGAACTGCAAATGGCATATTTACAGAAATGTTTATTCATGAGGCCGCAGTTATTTTATTACTTGGTTTACGGATCCGCCGCACTTAGATTATTGATTTCTACAATATAAATAAAAGAAAGTATTATAAAAAATGTTTTGCAAAGTACTGCCAACAACGCAAAATAGCATTAAATTAAATATAAAAAGCGGTATTAAGTCAAAAGATCAGAGCACGTGAAGCAATTTTCCCTGCGGGAGTCTGAAACGGAGCGGCTCGGCCCCTGTGCGGCCCCGGAGGACATGTGAAGACACGCCCGTTTCCCTGTCTGCTGCGCGCAGTGCATGGGGAAATTTCATTGTTGCAACGCAGGAAGATACAGAGGTAGATACAGAAGAAAAGAACAGATCACTTATAGGAAGTTTGAAAAACACTCTCAGTAGAAGATCTCCTATAAACAAAAACTCCCATAGACAAAACCCAACAAGGGATGGAGGGGAAAATAATAAAGATACAAATAAATAAATAAATACCATTGCATGTGTCACGACAGTATTTGCACATGGTTAGGTCAGTATTGCGAGTGTTCAGGACTAACAGTGTTTGTTATAAAGTCTGACAGCAGCAGTAGGAAAGATCTACGGAACCTCTCCCTCCCACAGCGAGGGTGGATCAGTCACAGAAGCTGCTCTCCAGAGCAGAGTGTCCTGCAGGGGACAGAGTGTCCTGCAGGGGACAGAGTGTCCTGCAGGGGACAGAGTGTCCTGCAGGGGGCGACACTCATGGTCCAGCATAGATGTGAGTTTAGCCAGGACCCTTCTGTCCTCCACCTCCTGCACCGAGTCCAGAGGACAGCCCAGGACGGAGCTTTGTCCAGCTTCTCCCTCTCCAATCGCAAATATACATTTTAAACCTGTTTACCACATTTTCTCCAGCGCGTTTTGCCGTGACTAAGGCTGCACACTTCTAAGGCTGCACACTTCTAACGCTGCACACTTAGAAGCGTGAGTTCTACCAATGCAAAACACGCTAAATCGACTGTTACACGCTCCCTCTCCTCCCGTGGTGCTTTTTGGGCAAACCCGGAAGAAAAAATCTTTTGAAATTATATTCATATTCATATTTCATCCGCCTGTTCAATATGTTTCACTTAAAAATCCGTAAACCAAGTAATAGAATAACTGCGGCCTAAGATGAGATAAATGGATAAAACAGTGCGACGTGAGCCTCAAAAAAACAGACCGACAGCTGTGACTCCGAGCCACATCCGCAGACACGCCATTAGTTTGTGCGGTTTTGTGCAGCATATATTTATATTAATAATTATTCTGCTGCAATGGTGTGATGTAATTTCCGGCCAGGTGAGGGCAGCAGTGTGAGCAAAACTCTGCAAAACAAGTGTGAAGTCTCAATGTATGGATCAGTTCTACTATAACCTGCTTTAGAATGTGGTGAACTCTCTGTGGCAGATCTAAAGAAAAGTCTTTGACTTTGTGAGCGTCATGTCGACTGTTTCAGAGGAGTCATGAGCACGTGAGGTTCAGTCAGGATCAGGTCAAATAAGTTTCCAATCAAATGTCAATTGTGTTCACCTCCGCACATCTTTGACGCGAAGTAAGTCTAGTTACTTGAATACTACTCATTAGGTCTAGTTACTTGAATATTACTCATTAGGTCTAGTTACTTGAATATTACTCATTAGGTCTAGTTACTTGAATACTTCCTGTGAGAACCTGTCCTGCATGAAGCTGTCCTGCATGAAGCTGTCCTGCATGAACCTGTCCTGCATGAAGCTGTCCTGCATGAAGCTGTCCTGCATGGACCTGTCCTGCATGGACCTGTCCTGCATGGACCTGTCCTGCATGGACCTGTCCTGCATGAACCTGTCCTGCATGAACCTGTCCTGCATGGACCTGTCCTGCATGGACCTGTCCTGCATGAACCTGTCCTGCATGAACCTGTCCTGCATGGACCTGTCCTGCATGGACCTGTCCTGCATGGACCTGTCCTGCATGAACCTGTCCTGCATGAAGCTGTCCTGCATGGACCTGTCTCGAGGCCTGTGTGCAGTGTCTTGCCTTCTTCTTGCTGTGGTGGAATATGACTTCTGAAATGCATTATTCTCTGCTGCATTTTGAAGTGGAACTATAGTTGCTTCTTGCTGACTGAAGAGCGAAGGCGCAGGAGTCCTGGAGTTTTTATATAATTCCACTGGCAGATCATTTTTACAGAAAGTAATAAAGGCGTCAATTATGCATCCAGCCGGACAAAGACGTCACACAATTACAGCAAAATAGTTATACATTTGATAGAAATATACTAGCACAAAGGAAATGAAACACTCCAGCACCTTCGATGTCATTTTGAGGCTATTTCAAGATTTGATGACAATTTATTTGGGCTACTTATGTTCTAATCATCACTTATCCATAACACTGCCTATTACAATGATTGAACAATACTAGTCATTATCATCTTTGAGCTTTTAGGCCAGCGATCTTTGTCAATGTGAGGCAGGTACCTCAAAGTTGAAAAATTAAATGAGAAAATGCTGCTTTCGACAAGTATTTCCATTCTCAACTTAAACAAGGAAAAACAAATTATAGCTCATACACGGAGCTCCAGGAGAACAGTAGACATTAGTACTTTATGTCTTTTTTATGGTCCACAATTGTCTTCATCTCAACTGTCTGTCAGCCCCATTTACAGTAGGTCAATTATTCAACAGGAGTGATCGAGAAGAGCGGAGGACGACTCGCTCATTCATAATGCACGCCACATTATCATACAGCTTAACCAATTCCATGTTTGTTCCATTGACTTAAAGGGATGTGTTACAAAACCACTAGACTCACTGTCGGCAGGTGAATATGGACCAGTCCATTCACTCACTGTGTCCGACAGATCAGCCAGTGGGGTCAAAACAACTTTCTCCAGATGGAAGTCATTGTCTTTGTCCCACAGAAACAAAGAGAAAGTGTTAGCTTCATCTCCAGTCTTTATCTCTAACATAATAATGGACTTAGACCTGAATTGCAACAGCCACAATTCAATAACATCAGTAGCTTTTATCCATCTGAAAACTGCCAAAATCAAAAATATAGTGTCTAAACCAGATTTAGAGAGATTTATCCATGTGTTTGTCTCCAGTAGATTAGACTGTAAAGGCCGCTCACTGGTCTCTCCAAACGAGCTGTAAAACAGCTGCAGTTCATCCGGAACGCTGCTGCTCGGGTCCTGACTAGAACCAGGAAGTACCATCACATTAGTCCTGACTAGAACCAGGAAGTACCATCACATTAGTCCTGACTAGAACCAGGAAGTACCATCACATTAGTCCTGACTAGAACCAGGAAGTACCATCACATTAGTCCTGACTAGAACCAGGAAGTACCATCACATTAGTCCTGACTAGAACCAGGAAGTATCATCACATTAGTCCTGACTAAAACCAGGAAGTACCATCACATTAGTCCTGACTAGAACCAGGAAGTACCATTACATTAGTCCTGACTAGAACCAGGAAGTACCATCACCGTAGTCCTGACTAGAACCAGGAAGTACCATCACATTAGTCCTGACTAGAACCAGGAAGTACCATCACATTAGTCCTGACTAGAGCCAGGAAGTACCATCACATTAGTCCTGACTAGAACCAGGAAGTACCATCACATTAGTCCTGACTAGAACCAGGAAGTACCATCACATTAGTCCTGACTAGAACCAGGAAGTACCATCACATTAGTCCTGACTAGAACCAGGAAGTACCATCACATTAGTCCTGACTAGAACCAGGAAGTACCATCACATTAGTCCTGACTAGAACCAGGAAGTACCATCACATTAGTCCTGACCAGAACCAGGAAGTACCATCACATTAGTCCTGACTAGAACCAGGAAGTACCATCACATTAGTCCTGACTAAAACAAGGAAGTACATCACATTAGTCCTGACTAGAACCAGGAAGTACCATCACATTAGTCCTGACTAGAACCAGGAAGTACCATCACATTAGTCCTGACTAGAACCAGGAAGTACCATCACATTAGTCCTGACTAGAACCAGGAAGTACCATCACATTAGTCCTGACTAGAACCAGGAAGTACCATCACATTAGTCCTGACTAGAACCAGGAAGTATCATCACATTAGTCCTGACTAAAACCAGGAAGTACCATCACATTAGTCCTGACTAAACCAGGAAGTACCATCACATTAGTCCTGACTAGAACCAGGAAGTACCATCACATTAGTCCTGACTAGAACCAGGAAGTACCATCACCGTAGTCCTGACTAGAACCAGGAAGTACCATCACATTAGTCCTGACTAGAACCAGGAAGTACCATCACATTAGTCCTGACTAGAGCCAGGAAGTACCATCACATTAGTCCTGACTAGAACCAGGAAGTACCATCACATTAGTCCTGACTAGAACCAGGAAGTACCATCACATTAGTCCTGACTAGAACCAGGAAGTACCATCACATTAGTCCTGACTAGAACCAGGAAGTACCATCACATTAGTCCTGACTAGAACCAGGAAGTACCATCACATTAGTCCTGACCAGAACCAGGAAGTACCATCACATTAGTCCTGACTAGAACCAGGAAGTACCATCACATTAGTCCTGACTAGAAACCAGGAAGTACCATCACATTAGTCCTGACTAGAACCAGGAAGTACCATCACATTAGTCCTGACTAGAACCAGGAAGTACCATCACATTAGTCCTGACTAGAACCAGGAAGTACCATCACATTAGTCCTGACTAGAACCAGGAAGTACCATCACATTAGTCCTGACTAAAACAAGGAAGTACCATCACATTAGTCCTGACTAGAACCAGGAAGTATCATCACATTAGTCCTGACTAAAACCAGGAAGTACCATCACATTAGTCCTGACTAGAACCAGGATGTACCATCACATTAGTCCTGACCAGAACCAGGAAGTACCATCACATTAGTCCTGACCAGAACCAGGAAGTACCATCACATTAGTCCTGACTAAAACAAGGAAGTACCATCACATTAGTCCTGACTAGAACCAGGAAGTACCATCAAATTAGTCCTGACCAGAACCAGGAAGTACCATCACTTTTAGTCCTGACTAGAACAAGGAAGTACCATCACATTAGTCCTGACTAAAACCAGGAAGTACCATCACATTAGTCCTGACTAAAACCAGGAAGTACCATCACATTAGTCCTGACTAGAACCAGGAAGTACCATCACATTAGTCCTGACTAGAACCAGGAAGTACCATCACCGTAGTCCTGACTAGAACCTGGAAGTACCATCACATTAGTCCTGACTAGAACCAGGAAGTACCATCCCATTAGTCCTGACTAGAACCAGGAAGTACCATCACATTAGTCCTGACTAGAACCAGGAAGTACCATCACATTAGTCCTGACTAGAACCAGGAAGTACCATCACATTAGTCCTGACTAGAACCAGGAAGTACCATCACCGTAGTCCTGACTAGAACCAGGAAGTACCATCAAATTAGTCCTGACTAAAACCAGGAAGTACCATCACATTAGTCCTGACTAAAACCAGGAAGTACCATCACGTTAGTCCTGACTAGAACCAGGAAGTACCATCACATTAGTCCTGACTAGAACCAGGAAGTACCATCACCGTAGTCCTGACTAGAGCCAGGAAGTACCATCACATTAGTCCTGACTAGAACCAGGAAGTACCATCACATTAGTCCTGACTAGAGCCAGGAAGTACCATCACATTAGTCCTGACTAGAACCAGGAAGTACCATCACATTAGTCCTGACTAGAACCAGGAAGTACCATCACATTAGTCCTGACTAGAACCAGGAAGTACCATCCCATTAGTCCTGACTAGAACCAGGAAGTACCATCCCATTAGTCCTGACTAGAACCAGGAAGTACCATCACATTAGTCCTGACTAGAACCAGGAAGTACCATCACATTAGTCCTGACTAGAACCAGGAAGTACCATCACATTAGTCCTGACTAGAACCAGGAAGTACCATCACATTAGTCCTGACTAGAACCAGGAAGTACCATCACATTAGTCCTGACTAGAACCAGGAAGTACCATCACATTAGTCCTGACTAGAACCAGGAAGTACCATCACATTAGTCCTGACTAGAACCAGGAAATATCATCACATTAGTCCTGACTAAAACCAGGAAGTACCATAACATTAGTCCTGACTAAAACCAGGAAGTACCATCACATTAGTCCTGACTAGAACCAGGAAGTACCATCACATTAGTCCTGACTAGAACCAGGAAGTACCATCACCGTAGTCCTGACTAGAGCCAGGAAGTACCATCACATTAGTCCTGACTAGAACCAGGAAGTACCATCACATTAGTCCTGACTAGAGCCAGGAAGTACCATCACATTAGTCCTGACTAGAACCAGGAAGTACCATCACATTAGTCCTGACTAGAACCAGGAAGTACCATCACATTAGTCCTGACTAGAACCAGGAAGTACCATCACATTAGTCCTGACTAAAACAAGGAAGTACCATCACATTAGTACTGACTAGAACCAGGAAGTATCATCACATTAGTCCTGACCAGAACCAGGAAGTATCATCACATTAGTCCTGACTAGAACCAGGAAGTATCATCACATTAGTCCTGACCAGAACCAGGAAGTATCATCACATTAGTCCTGACTAGAACCAGGAAGTACCATCACATTAGTCCTGACTAGAACCAGGAAGTACCATCACATTAGTCCTGACTAGAACCAGGAAGTACCATCACATTAGTCCTGACTAGAACCAGGAAGTACCATCACATTAGTCCTGACTAGAACCAGGAAGTACCATCACATTAGTCCTGACTAGAACCAGGAAGTACCATCACATTAGTCCTGACTAGAACCAGGAAGTACCATCACATTAGTCCTGACTAGAACCAGGAAGTACCATCACATTAGTCCTGACTAGAACCAGGAAGTACCATCACATTAGTCCTGACTAGAACCAGGAAGTACCATCCCATTAGTCCTGACTAGAACCAGGAAGTACCATCACATTAGTCCTGACTAGAACCAGGAAGTACCATCACATTAGTCCTGACTAGAACCAGGAAGTACCATCACATTAGTCCTGACTAGAACCAGGAAGTACCATCACATTAGTCCTGACTAGAACCAGGAAGTACCATCATATTAGTCCTGACTAAAACAAGGAAATACCATCACATTAGTACTGACTAGAACCAGGAAGTATCATCACATTAGTCCTGACCAGAACCAGGAAGTATCATCACATTAGTCCTGACTAGAACCAGGAAGTACCATCACATTAGTCCTGACTAAAACCAGGAAGTACCATCACATTAGTCCTGACTAGAACCAGGAAGTACCATCACATTAGTCCTGACTAGAACCAGGAAGTACCATCACATTAGTCCTGACTAAAACAAGGAAGTACCATCACATTAGTACTGACTAGAACCAGGAAGTATCATCACATTAGTCCTGACCAGAACCAGGAAGTATCATCACATTAGTCCTGACTAGAACCAGGAAGTACCATCACATTAGTCCTGACTAAAACCAGGAAGTACCATCACATTAGTCCTGACTAGAACCAGGAAGTACCATCACATTAGTCCTGACTAGAACCAGGAAGTACCATCACATTAGTCCTGACTAAAACCAGGAAGTACCATCACATTAGTCCTGACTAAAACCAGGAAGTACCATCACGTTAGTCCTGACTAGAACCAGGAAGTACCATCACATTAGTCCTGACTAGAACCAGGAAGTACCATCACCGTAGTCCTGACTAGAGCCAGGAAGTACCATCACATTAGTCCTGACTAGAACCAGGAAGTACCATCACATTAGTCCTGACTAGAGCCAGGAAGTACCATCACATTAGTCCTGACTAGAACCAGGAAGTACCATCACATTAGTCCTGACTAGAACCAGGAAGTACCATCACATTAGTCCTGACTAGAACCAGGAAGTACCATCACATTAGTCCTGACTAGAACCAGGAAGTACCATCCCATTAGTCCTGACTAGAACCAGGAAGTACCATCACATTAGTCCTGACTAGAACCAGGAAGTACCATCACATTAGTCCTGACTAGAACCAGGAAGTACCATCACATTAGTCCTGACTAGAACCAGGAAGTACCATCACATTAGTCCTGACTAGAACCAGGAAGTACCATCACATTAGTCCTGACTAAAACAAGGAAGTACCATCACATTAGTACTGACTAGAACCAGGAAGTATCATCACATTAGTCCTGACCAGAACCAGGAAGTATCATCACATTAGTCCTGACTAGAACCAGGAAGTACCATCACATTAGTCCTGACTAGAACCAGGAAGTACCATCACATTAGTCCTGACTAGAACCAGGAAGTACCATCACATTAGTCCTGACTAGAACCAGGAAGTACCATCACATTAGTCCTGACTAGAACCAGGAAGTACCATCACATTAGTCCTGACTAGAACCAGGAAGTACCATCACATTAGTCCTGACTAGAACCAGGAAATATCATCACATTAGTCCTGACTAAAACCAGGAAGTACCATCACATTAGTCCTGACTAAAACCAGGAAGTACCATCACATTAGTCCTGACTAGAACCAGGAAGTACCATCACAATAGTCCTGACTAGAACCAGGAAGTACCATCACATTAGTCCTGACTAGAGCCAGGAAGTACCATCACATTAGTCCTGACTAGAACCAGGAAGTACCATCACATTAGTCCTGACTAGAACCAGGAAGTACCATCACATTAGTCCTGACTAGAACCAGGAAGTACCATCACATTAGTCCTGACTAGAACCAGGAAGTACCATCACATTAGTCCTGACTAAAACCAGGAAGTACCATCACATTAGTCCTGACTAAAACCAGGAAGTACCATCACGTTAGTCCTGACTAGAACCAGGAAGTACCATCACATTAGTCCTGACTAGAACCAGGAAGTACCATCACCGTAGTCCTGACTAGAGCCAGGAAGTACCATCACATTAGTCCTGACTAGAACCAGGAAGTACCATCACATTAGTCCTGACTAGAGCCAGGAAGTACCATCACATTAGTCCTGACTAGAACCAGGAAGTACCATCACATTAGTCCTGACTAGAACCAGGAAGTACCATCACATTAGTCCTGACTAGAACCAGGAAGTACCATCACATTAGTCCTGACTAGAACCAGGAAGTACCATCCCATTAGTCCTGACTAGAACCAGGAATTACCATCACATTAGTCCTGACTAGAACCAGGAAGTACCATCACATTAGTCCTGACTAGAACCAGGAAGTACCATCACATTAGTCCTGACTAGAACCAGGAAGTACCATCACATTAGTCCTGACTAGAACCAGGAAGTACCATCACATTAGTCCTGACTAAAACAAGGAAGTACCATCACATTAGTACTGACTAGAACCAGGAAGTATCATCACATTAGTCCTGACCAGAACCAGGAAGTATCATCACATTAGTCCTGACTAGAACCAGGAAGTACCATCACATTAGTCCTGACTAGAACCAGGAAGTACCATCACATTAGTCCTGACTAGAACCAGGAAGTACCATCACATTAGTCCTGACTAGAACCAGGAAGTACCATCACATTAGTCCTGACTAGAACCAGGAAGTACCATCACATTAGTCCTGACTAGAACCAGGAAGTACCATCACATTAGTCCTGACTAGAACCAGGAAATATCATCACATTAGTCCTGACTAAAACCAGGAAGTACCATCACATTAGTCCTGACTAAAACCAGGAAGTACCATCACATTAGTCCTGACTAGAACCAGGAAGTACCATCACATTAGTCCTGACTAGAACCAGGAAGTACCATCACCGTAGTCCTGACTAGAGCCAGGAAGTACCATCACATTAGTCCTGACTAGAACCAGGAAGTACCATCACATTAGTCCTGACTAGAGCCAGGAAGTACCATCACATTAGTCCTGACTAGAACCAGGAAGTACCATCACATTAGTCCTGACTAGAACCAGGAAGTACCATCACATTAGTCCTGACTAGAACCAGGAAGTACCATCACATTAGTCCTGACTAGAACCAGGAAGTACCATCACATTAGTACTGACTAGAACCAGGAAGTACCATCACATTAGTCCTGACTAAAACAAGGAAGTACCATCACATTAGTACTGACTAGAACCAGGAAGTATCATCACATTAGTCCTGACCAGAACCAGGAAGTATCATCACATTAGTCCTGACTAGAACCAGGAAGTACCATCACATTAGTCCTGACTAGAACCAGGAAGTACCATCACATTAGTCCTGACTAGAACCAGGAAGTACCATCACATTAGTCCTGACTAGAACCAGGAAGTACCATCACATTAGTCCTGACTAGAACCAGGAAGTACCATCACATTAGTCCTGACTAGAACCAGGAAGTACCATCACATTAGTCCTGACTAGAACCAGGAAATATCATCACATTAGTCCTGACTAGAGCCAGGAAGTACCATCACATTAGTCCTGACTAAAACCAGGAAGTACCATCACATTAGTCCTGACTAGAACCAGGAAGTACCATCACATTAGTCCTGACTAGAACCAGGAAGTACCATCACCGTAGTCCTGACTAGAGCCAGGAAGTACCATCACATTAGTCCTGACTAGAACCAGGAAGTACCATCACATTAGTCCTGACTAGAGCCAGGAAGTACCATCACATTAGTCCTGACTAGAACCAGGAAGTACCATCACATTAGTCCTGACTAGAACCAGGAAGTACCATCACATTAGTCCTGACTAGAACCAGGAAGTACCATCACATTAGTCCTGACTAAAACAAGGAAGTACCATCACATTAGTACTGACTAGAACCAGGAAGTATCATCACATTAGTCCTGACCAGAACCAGGAAGTATCATCACATTAGTCCTGACCAGAACCAGGAAGTATCATCACATTAGTCCTGACTAGAACCAGGAAGTACCATCACATTAGTCCTGACTAGAACCAGGAAGTACCATCACATTAGTCCTGACTAGAACCAGGAAGTACCATCACATTAGTCCTGACTAGAACCAGGAAGTACCATCACATTAGTCCTGACTAGAACCAGGAAGTACCATCACATTAGTCCTGACTAGAACCAGGAAGTACCATCACATTAGTCCTGACTAGAACCAGGAAATATCATCACATTAGTCCTGACTAAAACCAGGAAGTACCATCACATTAGTCCTGACTAAAACCAGGAAGTACCATCACATTAGTCCTGACTAGAACCAGGAAGTACCATCACATTAGTCCTGACTAGAACCAGGAAGTACCATCACATTAGTCCTGACTAGAGCCAGGAAGTACCATCACATTAGTCCTGACTAGAACCAGGAAGTACCATCACATTAGTCCTGACTAGAACCAGGAAGTACCATCACATTAGTCCTGACTAGAACCAGGAAGTACCATCACATTAGTCCTGACTAGAACCAGGAAGTACCATCACATTAGTCCTGACTAGAACCAGGAAGTACCATCACATTAGTCCTGACTAAAACCAGGAAGTACCATCACATTAGTCCTGACTAAAACCAGGAAGTACCATCACGTTAGTCCTGACTAGAACCAGGAAGTACCATCACATTAGTCCTGACTAAAACCAGGAAGTACCATCACCGTAGTCCTGACTAGAGCCAGGAAGTACCATCACATTAGTCCTGACTAGAACCAGGAAGTACCATCACATTAGTCCTGACTAGAGCCAGGAAGTACCATCACATTAGTCCTGACTAGAACCAGGAAGTACCATCACATTAGTCCTGATTAGAACCAGGAAGTACCATCACATTAGTCCTGACTAGAACCAGGAAGTACCATCACATTAGTCCTGACTAGAACCAGGAAGTACCATCCCATTAGTCCTGACTAGAACCAGGAAGTACCATCACATTAGTCCTGACTAGAACCAGGAAGTACCATCACATTAGTCCTGACTAGAACCAGGAAGTACCATCACATTAGTCCTGACTAGAACCAGGAAGTACCATCACATTAGTCCTGACTAGAACCAGGAAGTACCATCACATTAGTCCTGACTAGAACCAGGAAGTACCATCACATTAGTCCTGACTAGAACCAGGAAGTACCATCACATTAGTCCTGACTAGAGCCAGGAAGTACCATCACATTAGTCCTGACTAGAACCAGGAAGTACCATCACATTAGTCCTGACTAGAACCAGGAAGTACCATCACATTAGTCCTGACTAGAACCAGGAAGTACCATCACATTAGTCCTGACTAGAACCAGGAAGTACCATCACATTAGTCCTGACTAGAACCAGGAAGTACCATCACATTAGTCCTGACTAAAACCAGGAAGTACCATCACATTAGTCCTGACTAAAACCAGGAAGTACCATCACGTTAGTCCTGACTAGAACCAGGAAGTACCATCACATTAGTCCTGACTAGAACCAGGAAGTACCTTCACCGTAGTCCTGACTAGAGCCAGGAAGTACCATCACATTAGTCCTGACTAGAACCAGGAAGTACCATCACATTAGTCCTGACTAGAGCCAGGAAGTACCATCACATTAGTCCTGACTAGAACCAGGAAGTACCATCACATTAGTCCTGACTAGAACCAGGAAGTACCATCACATTAGTCCTGACTAGAACCAGGAAGTACCATCACATTAGTCCTGACTAGAACCAGGAAGTACCATCCCATTAGTCCTGACTAGAACCAGGAAGTACCATCACATTAGTCCTGACTAGAACCAGGAAGTACCATCACATTAGTCCTGACTAGAACCAGGAAGTACCATCACATTAGTCCTGACTAGAACCAGGAAGTACCATCACATTAGTCCTGACTAGAACCAGGAAGTACCATCACATTAGTCCTGACTAAAACAAGGAAGTACCATCACATTAGTACTGACTAGAACCAGGAAGTATCATCACATTAGTCCTGACCAGAACCAGGAAGTATCATCACATTAGTCCTGACTAGAACCAGGAAGTACCATCACATTAGTCCTGACTAGAACCAGGAAGTACCATCACATTAGTCCTGACTAGAACCAGGAAGTACCATCACATTAGTCCTGACTAGAACCAGGAAGTACCATCACATTAGTCCTGACTAGAACCAGGAAGTACCATCACATTAGTCCTGACTAGAACCAGGAAGTACCATCACATTAGTCCTGACTAGAACCAGGAAATATCATCACATTAGTCCTGACTAAAACCAGGAAGTACCATCACATTAGTCCTGACTAAAACCAGGAAGTACCATCACATTAGTCCTGACTAGAACCAGGAAGTACCATCACATTAGTCCTGACTAGAACCAGGAAGTACCATCACCGTAGTCCTGACTAGAGCCAGGAAGTACCATCACATTAGTCCTGACTAGAACCAGGAAGTACCATCACATTAGTCCTGACTAGAGCCAGGAAGTACCATCACATTAGTCCTGACTAGAACCAGGAAGTACCATCACATTAGTCCTGACTAGAACCAGGAAGTACCATCACATTAGTCCTGACTAGAACCAGGAAGTACCATCACATTAGTCCTGACTAAAACAAGGAAGTACCATCACATTAGTACTGACTAGAACCAGGAAGTATCATCACATTAGTCCTGACAAGAACCAGGAAGTATCATCACATTAGTCCTGACCAGAACCAGGAAGTATCATCACATTAGTCCTGACCAGAACCAGGAAGTATCATCACATTAGTCCTGACTAGAACCAGGAAGTACCATCACATTAGTCCTGACTAGAACCAGGAAGTACCATCACATTAGTCCTGACTAGAACCAGGAAGTACCATCACATTAGTCCTGACTAGAACCAGGAAGTACCATCACATTAGTCCTGACTAGAACCAGGAAGTACCATCACATTAGTCCTGACTAGAACCAGGAAATATCATCACATTAGTCCTGACTAAAACCAGGAAGTACCATCACATTAGTCCTGACTAAAACCAGGAAGTACCATCACATTAGTCCTGACTAGAACCAGGAAGTACCATCACATTAGTCCTGACTAGAACCAGGAAGTACCATCACATTAGTCCTGACTAGAGCCAGGAAGTACCATCACATTAGTACTGACTAGAACCAGGAAGTACCATCACATTAGTCCTGACTAGAACCAGGAAGTACCATCACATTAGTCCTGACTAGAACCAGGAAGTACCATCACATTAGTCCTGACTAGAACCAGGAAGTACCATCACATTAGTCCTGACTAGAACCAGGAAGTACCATCACATTAGTCCTGACTAAAACCAGGAAGTACCATCACATTAGTCCTGACTAAAACCAGGAAGTACCATCACGTTAGTCCTGACTAGAACCAGGAAGTACCATCACATTAGTCCTGACTAGAACCAGGAAGTACCATCACCGTAGTCCTGACTAGAGCCAGGAAGTACCATCACATTAGTCCTGACTAGAACCAGGAAGTACCATCACATTAGTCCTGACTAGAGCCAGGAAGTACCATCACATTAGTCCTGACTAGAACCAGGAAGTACCATCACATTAGTCCTGACTAGAACCAGGAAGTACCATCACATTAGTCCTGACTAGAACCAGGAAGTACCATCACATTAGTCCTGACTAGAACCAGGAAGTACCATCCCATTAGTCCTGACTAGAACCAGGAAGTACCATCACATTAGTCCTGACTAGAACCAGGAAGTACCATCACATTAGTCCTGACTAGAACCAGGAAGTACCATCACATTAGTCCTGACTAGAACCAGGAAGTACCATCACATTAGTCCTGACTAGAACCAGGAAGTACCATCACATTAGTCCTGACTAAAACAAGGAAGTACCATCACATTAGTACTGACTAGAACCAGGAAGTATCATCACATTAGTCCTGACCAGAACCAGGAAGTATCATCACATTAGTCCTGACTAGAACCAGGAAGTACCATCACATTAGCCCTGACTAGAACCAGGAAGTACCATCACATTAGTCCTGACTAGAACCAGGAAGTACCATCACATTAATCCTGACTAGAACCAGGAAGTACCATCACATTAGTCCTGACTAGAACCAGGAAGTACCATCACATTAGTCCTGACTAGAACCAGGAAGTACCATCACATTAGTCCTGACTAGAACCAGGAAATATCATCACATTAGTCCTGACTAAAACCAGGAAGTACCATCACATTAGTCCTGACTAGAATCAGGAAGTACCATCACATTAGTCCTGACTAGAGCCAGGAAGTACCATCACATTAGTCCTGACTAGAACCAGGAAGTACCATCACATTAGTCCTGACTAGAACCAGGAAGTACCATCACATTAGTCCTGACTAGAACCAGGAAGTACCATCACATTAGTCCTGACTAGAACCAGGAAGTACCATCACATTAGTCCTGACTAAAACAAGGAAGTACCATCACATTAGTACTGACTAGAACCAGGAAGTATCATCACATTAGTCCTGACCAGAACCAGGAAGTATCATCACATTAGTCCTGCCTAAAACCAGGAAGTACCATCACATTAGTCCTGACTAAAACCAGGAAGTACTATCACATTAGTCCTGACTAGAACCAGGAAGTACCATCACATTAGTCCTGACTAGAACCAGGAAGTACCATCACCGTAGTCCTGACTAGAACCAGGAAGTACCATCACATTAGTCCTGACTAGAACCAGGAAGTACCATCACATTAGTCCTGACTAGAACCAGGAAGTACCATCACATTAGTCCTGACTAGAACCAGGAAGTACCATCACATTAGTCCTGACTAGAACCAGGAAGTACCATCACATTAGTCCTGACTAGAACCAGGAAGTACCATCACATTAGTCCTGACCAGAACCAGGAAGTACCATCTCATTAGTCCTGACTAGAACCAGGAAGTACCATCACATTAGTCCTGACCAGAACCAGGAAGTACCATCACAATAGTCCTGACTAAAACAAGGAAGTACCATCACATTAGTCCTGACTAGAACCAGGAAGTACCATCCCATTAGTCCTGACTAGAACCAGGAAGTACCATCACATTAGTCCTGACTAGAACCAGGAAGTACCATCACATTAGTCCTGACTAGAACCAGGAAGTACCATCACATTAGTCCTGACTAGAACCAGGAAGTACCATCACATTAGTCCTGACTAGAACCAGGAAGTACCATCACATTAGTCCTGACTAGAACCAGGAAGTATCATCACATTAGTCCTGACTAAAACCAGGAAGTACCATCACATTAGTCCTGACTAGAACCAGGAAGTACCATCACATTAGTCCTGACCAGAACCAGGAAGTACCATCACATTAGTCCTGACCAGAACCAGGAAGTACCATCACATTAGTCCTGACTAAAACAAGGAAGTACCATCACATTAGTCCTGACTAGAACCAGGAAGTACCATCAAATTAGTCCTGACCAAAACCAGGAAGTACCATCACTTTTAGTCCTGACTAGAACAAGGAAGTACCATCACATTAGTCCTGACTAGAACCAGGAAGTACCATCACATTAGTCCTGACTAGAACCAGGAAGTACCATCAAATTAGTCCTGACCAGAACCTGGAAGTACCATCACATTAGTCCTGACTAGAACCAGGAAGTACCATCACATTAGTCCTGACTAGAACCAGGAAGTACCATCCCATTAGTCCTGACTAGAACCAGGAAGTACCATCACATTAGTCCTGACTAGAACCAGGAAGTACCATCACATTAGTCCTGACTAGAACCAGGAAGTACCATCACATTAGTCCTGACTAGAACCAGGAAGTACCATCACATTAGTCCTGACTAGAACCAGGAAGTACCATCACATTAGTCCTGACTAAAACAAGGAAGTACCATCACATTAGTACTGACTAGAACCAGGAAGTATCATCACATTAGTCCTGACCAGAACCAGGAAGTATCATCACATTAGTCCTACCTAAAACCAGGAAGTACCATCACATTAGTCCTGACTAAAACCAGGAAGTACTATCACATTAGTCCTGACTAGAACCAGGAAGTACCATCACATTAGTCCTGAGTAGAACCGGGAAGTACCATCACCGTAGTCCTGACTAGAACCAGGAAGTACCATCACATTAGTCCTGACTAGAACCAGGAAGTACCATCACATTAGTCCTGACTAGAACCAGGAAGTATCATCACATTAGTCCTGACCAGAACCAGGAAGTATCATCACATTAGTCCTACCTAAAACCAGGAAGTACCATCACATTAGTCCTGACTAAAACCAGGAAGTACTATCACATTAGTCCTGACTAGAACCAGGAAGTACCATCACATTAGTCCTGACTAGAACCAGGAAGTACCATCACATTAGTCCTGACTAGAACCAGGAAGTACCATCACATTAGTCCTGACTAGAACCAGGAAGTACCATCACATTAGTCCTGACTAAAACAAGGAAGTACCATCACATTAGTACTGACTAGAACCAGGAAGTATCATCACATTAGTCCTGACTAGAACCAGGAAGTACCATCACATTAGTCCTGACTAGAACCAGGAAGTACCATCACATTAGTCCTGACTAAAACCAGGAAGTACCATCACATTAGTCCTGACTAGAACCAGGAAGTACCATCACATTAGTCCTGACTAGAACCAGGAAATATCATCACATTAGTCCTGACTAAAACCAGGAAGTACCATCACATTAGTCCTGACTAAAACCAGGAAGTACCATCACATTAGTCCTGACTAGAACCAGGAAGTACCATCACATTAGTCCTGACTAGAACCAGGAAGTACCATCACCGTAGTCCTGACTAGAGCCAGGAAGTACCATCACATTAGTCCTGACTAGAACCAGGAAGTACCATCACATTAGTCCTGACTAGAGCCAGGAAGTACCATCACATTAGTCCTGACTAGAACCAGGAAGTACCATCACATTAGTCCTGACTAGAACCAGGAAGTACCATCACATTAGTCCTGACTAGAACCAGGAAGTACCATCACATTAGTCCTGACTAGAACCAGGAAGTACCATCACATTAGTCCTGACTAAAACAAGGAAGTACCATCACATTAGTACTGACTAGAACCAGGAAGTATCATCACATTAGTCCTGACCAGAACCAGGAAGTATCATCACATTAGTCCTGCCTAAAACCAGGAAGTACCATCACATTAGTCCTGACTAAAACCAGGAAGTACTATCACATTAGTCCTGACTAGAACCAGGAAGTACCATCACATTAGTCCTGACTAGAACCAGGAAGTACCATCACCGTAGTCCTGACTAGAACCAGGAAGTACCATCACATTAGTCCTGACTAGAACCAGGAAGTACCATCACATTAGTCCTGACTAGAACCAGGAAGTACCATCCCATTAGTCCTGACTAGAACCAGGAAGTACCATCACATTAGTCCTGACTAGAACCAGGAAGTACCATCACATTAGTCCTGACTAGAACCAGGAAGTACCATCACATTAGTCCTGACTAGAACCAGGAAGTACCATCACATTAGTCCTGACTAGAACCAGGAAGTACCATCACATTAGTCCTGACTGAAACCAGGAAGTACCATCACATTAGTCCTGACTAGAACCAGGAAGTACCATCACATTAGTCCTGACTAGAACCAGGAAATATCATCACATTAGTCCTGACTAAAACCAGGAAGTCCCATCACATTAGTCCTGACTAAAACCAGGAAGTACCATCACATTAGTCCTGACTAGAACCAGGAAGTACCATCACATTAGTCCTGACTAGAACCAGGAAGTACCATCACCGTAGTCCTGACTAGAGCCAGGAAGTACCATCACATTAGTCCTGACTAGAACCAGGAAGTACCATCACATTAGTCCTGACTAGAGCCAGGAAGTACCATCACATTAGTCCTGACTAGAACCAGGAAGTACCATCACATTAGTCCTGACTAGAACCAGGAAGTACCATCACATTAGTCCTGACTAGAACCAGGAAGTACCATCACATTAGTCCTGACTAGAACCAGGAAGTACCATCACATTAGTCCTGACTAGAACCAGGAAGTACCATCACATTAGTCCTGACTAAAACAAGGAAGTACCATCACATTAGTACTGACTAGAACCAGGAAGTATCATCACATTAGTCCTGACCAGAACCAGGAAGTATCATCACATTAGTCCTGCCTAAAACCAGGAAGTACCATCACATTAGTCCTGACTAAAACCAGGAAGTACTATCACATTAGTCCTGACTAGAACCAGGAAGTACCATCACATTAGTCCTGACTAGAACCAGGAAGTACCATCACCGTAGTCCTGACTAGAACCAGGAAGTACCATCACATTAGTCCTGACTAGAACCAGGAAGTACCATCACATTAGTCCTGACTAGAACCAGGAAGTACCATCACATTAGTCCTGACTAGAGCCAGGAAGTACCATCACATTAGTCCTGACTAGAACCAGGAAGTACCATCACATTAGTCCTGACTAGAACCAGGAAGTACCATCACATTAGTCCTGACTAGAACCAGGAAGTACCATCACATTAGTCCTGACTAGAACCAGGAAGTACCATCACATTAGTCCTGACTAAAACAAGGAAGTACCATCACATTAGTACTGACTAGAACCAGGAAGTATCATCACATTAGTCCTGACCAGAACCAGGAAGTATCATCACATTAGTCCTGCCTAAAACCAGGAAGTACCATCACATTAGTCCTGACTAAAACCAGGAAGTACTATCACATTAGTCCTGACTAGAACCAGGAAGTACCATCACATTAGTCCTGACTAGAACCAGGAAGTACCATCACCGTAGTCCTGACTAGAACCAGGAAGTACCATCACATTAGTCCTGACTAGAACCAGGAAGTACCATCACATTAGTCCTGACTAGAACCAGGAAGTACCATCCCATTAGTCCTGACTAGAACCAGGAAGTACCATCACATTAGTCCTGACTAGAACCAGGAAGTACCATCACATTAGTCCTGACTAGAACCAGGAAGTACCATCACATTAGTCCTGACTAGAACCAGGAAGTACCATCACATTAGTCCTGACTAGAACCAGGAAGTACCATCACATTAGTCCTGACTGAAACCAGGAAGTACCATCACATTAGTCCTGACTAGAACCAGGAAGTACCATCACATTAGTCCTGACTAGAACCAGGAAATATCATCACATTAGTCCTGACTAAAACCAGGAAGTCCCATCACATTAGTCCTGACTAAAACCAGGAAGTACCATCACATTAGTCCTGACTAGAACCAGGAAGTACCATCACATTAGTCCTGACTAGAACCAGGAAGTACCATCACCGTAGTCCTGACTAGAGCCAGGAAGTACCATCACATTAGTCCTGACTAGAACCAGGAAGTACCATCACATTAGTCCTGACTAGAGCCAGGAAGTACCATCACATTAGTCCTGACTAGAACCAGGAAGTACCATCACATTAGTCCTGACTAGAACCAGGAAGTACCATCACATTAGTCCTGACTAGAACCAGGAAGTACCATCACATTAGTCCTGACTAGAACCAGGAAGTACCATCACATTAGTCCTGACTAGAACCAGGAAGTACCATCACATTAGTCCTGACTAAAACAAGGAAGTACCATCACATTAGTACTGACTAGAACCAGGAAGTATCATCACATTAGTCCTGACCAGAACCAGGAAGTATCATCACATTAGTCCTGCCTAAAACCAGGAAGTACCATCACATTAGTCCTGACTAAAACCAGGAAGTACTATCACATTAGTCCTGACTAGAACCAGGAAGTACCATCACATTAGTCCTGACTAGAACCAGGAAGTACCATCACCGTAGTCCTGACTAGAACCAGGAAGTACCATCACATTAGTCCTGACTAGAACCAGGAAGTACCATCACATTAGTCCTGACTAGAACCAGGAAGTACCATCACATTAGTCCTGACTAGAACCAGGAAGTACCATCACATTAGTCCTGACTAGAACCAGGAAGTACCATCACATTAGTCCTGACTAGAACCAGGAAGTACCATCACATTAGTCCTGACTAGAACCAGGAAGTACCATCACATTAGTCCTGACTAAAACAAGGAAGTACCATCACATTAGTACTGACTAGAACCAGGAAGTATCATCACATTAGTCCTGACCAGAACCAGGAAGTATCATCACATTAGTCCTGCCTAAAACCAGGAAGTACCATCACATTAGTCCTGACTAAAACCAGGAAGTACTATCACATTAGTCCTGACTAGAACCAGGAAGTACCATCACATTAGTCCTGACTAGAACCAGGAAGTACCATCACCGTAGTCCTGACTAGAACCAGGAAGTACCATCACATTAGTCCTGACTAGAACCAGGAAGTACCATCACATTAGTCCTGACTAGAACCAGGAAGTACCATCACATTAGTCCTGACTAGAACCAGGAAGTACCATCACATTAGTCCTGACCAGAACCAGGAAGTACCATCACATTAGTCCTGACTAGAACCAGGAAGTACCATCACATTAGTCCTGACCAGAACCAGGAAGTACCATCACAATAGTCCTGACTAAAACAAGGAAGTACCATCACATTAGTCCTGACTAGAACCAGGAAGTACCATCCCATTAGTCCTGACTAGAACCAGGAAGTACCATCACATTAGTCCTGACTAGAACCAGGAAGTACCATCACATTAGTCCTGACTAGAACCAGGAAGTACCATCACATTAGTCCTGACTAGAACCAGGAAGTACCATCACATTAGTCCTGACTAGAACCAGGAAGTACCATCACATTAGTCCTGACTAGAACCAGGAAGTATCATCACATTAGTCCTGACTAAAACCAGGAAGTACCATCACATTAGTCCTGACTAGAACCAGGAAGTACCATCACATTAGTCCTGACCAGAACCAGGAAGTACCATCACATTAGTCCTGACCAGAACCAGGAAGTACCATCACATTAGTCCTGACCAGAACCAGGAAGTACCATCACATTAGTCCTGACTAAAACAAGGAAGTACCATCACATTAGTCCTGACTAGAACCAGGAAGTACCATCAAATTAGTCCTGACCAGAACCAGGAAGTACCATCACATTAGTCCTGACTAGAACAAGGAAGTACCATCACATTAGTCCTGACTAGAACCAGGAAGTACCATCAAATTAGTCCTGACCAGAACCAGGAAGTACCATCACATTAGTCCTGACTAGAACCAGGAAGTACCATCACATTAGTCCTGACTAGAACCAGGAAGTACCATCCCATTAGTCCTGACTAGAACCAGGAAGTACCATCACATTAGTCCTGACTAGAACCAGGAAGTACCATCACATTAGTCCTGACTAGAACCAGGAAGTACCATCACATTAGTCCTGACTAGAACCAGGAAGTACCATCACATTAGTCCTGACTAGAACCAGGAAGTACCATCACATTAGTCCTGACTAGAACCAGGAAGTACCATCACATTAGTCCTGACTAGAACCAGGAAGTACCATCACATTAGTCCTGACTAAAACAAGGAAGTACCATCACATTAGTACTGACTAGAACCAGGAAGTATCATCACATTAGTCCTGACCAGAACCAGGAAGTATCATCACATTAGTCCTGCCTAAAACCAGGAAGTACCATCACATTAGTCCTGACTAAAACCAGGAAGTACTATCACATTAGTCCTGACTAGAACCAGGAAGTACCATCACATTAGTCCTGACTAGAACCAGGAAGTACCATCACCGTAGTCCTGACTAGAACCAGGAAGTACCATCACATTAGTCCTGACTAGAACCAGGAAGTACCATCACATTAGTCCTGACTAGAACCAGGAAGTACCATCACGTTAGTCCTGACTAGAACCAGGAAGTACCATCACGTTAGTCCTGACTAGAACCAGGAAGTACCATCACATTAGTCCTGACTAGAACCAGGAAGTACCATCACATTAGTCCTGACTAGAACCAGGAAGTACCATCACATTAGTCCTGACCAGAACCAGTAAGTACCATCACATTAGTCCTGACTAGAACCAGGAAGTACCATCACATTAGTCCTGACCAGAACCAGGAAGTACCATCACAATAGTCCTGACTAAAACAAGGAAGTACCATCACATTAGTCCTGACTAGAACCAGGAAGTACCATCCCATTAGTCCTGACTAGAACCAGGAAGTACCATCACATTAGTCCTGACTAGAACCAGGAAGTACCATCACATTAGTCCTGACTAGAACCAGGAAGTACCATCACATTAGTCCTGACTAGAACCAGGAAGTACCATCACATTAGTCCTGACTAGAACCAGGAAGTATCATCACATTAGTCCTGACTAAAACCAGGAAGTACCATCACATTAGTCCTGACTAGAACCAGGAAGTACCATCACATTAGTCCTGACCAGAACCAGGAAGTACCATCACATTAGTCCTGACCAGAACCAGGAAGTACCATCACATTAGTCCTGACTAAAACAAGGAAGTACCATCACATTAGTCCTGACTAGAACCAGGAAGTACCATCAAATTAGTCCTGACCAGAACCAGGAAGTACCATCACATTAGTCCTGACTAGAACAAGGAAGTACCATCACATTAGTCCTGACTAGAACCAGGAAGTACCATCACATTAGTCCTGACTAGAACCAGGAAGTACCATCAAATTAGTCCTGACCAGAACCAGGAAGTACCATCACATTAGTCCTGACTAGAACCAGGAAGTACCATCACATTAGTCCTGACTAGAACCAGGAAGTACCATCACATTAGTCCTGACTAGAACCAGGAAGTACTATCACATTAGTCCTGACCAGAACCAGGAAGTATCATCACATTAGTCCTGACTAGAACCAGGAAGTACCATCACATTAGTCCTGACTAGAACCAGGACTGGCCGCCTGCTGGTGCCTAGAGGCAAGAAACAGGGATTGTGAATTCCAGCTCTTTGGAGCAGAGTTCAGGACTAGCCTTCCGGAACCTTCCACACTCAGAACCGGGTCCGCCAGCGCGCGCCGTGCAGGAGGTAAAGTTATTGCTAAAACCAAATTTCTGTCGGGACCAATTTGTGCGGTCAACGGCTTTTTCCACATGTTATGTACACACAGCTGCTAGTAGGGGAGGTTTTTGTGTTTAATATATTACATTAAATAATGTCCTTGTATTATCAGATGAATGTCACCCTTGTAAAAAATAAATGAAAAATTATGAATTATTTTTCCATTAACTTTAGATAGACAAGTAGCAATGATTTTTGCAATGATTGTATTGTCTATGTTAGCGAGTGATATGGGGCGATAGTCACTGCAACTTAAAGGATCTTTGTCTTTTTGATGTTTTACAATGGTGAGAATACTTAACTACCAACTTTTAAAAGTAAAGGGGATAATTCATCATGAAATATTTGATAGAATTCAGTATTATAGCCATCTGGACCAGGAGATTTATTTGATTTAATCTCATCTAGTTTCATTGATTGTGCTGGATATTTTTTTATTGTTATCTGATAATGAAGGAAGTTCAATAGATTTCAAACATTCTTGCATTACTTCTATGCACCAAATTATTTTCTGATAATTATATTGTACTTCATAAAAGTCGCTAAACCTTTTATTAATTTGTTCTGAGTTGGATTTAATTGTGCGTTCTGAAGAAATGCATTACATTTTTTGAAGTTTCTCTGAACATTCAGTTTTCCTCTTTGCGCAAAGTATGAAAAAGGTGCAGCTTATAGTCCAGAAAATATGTTAATGTGTTAATAAGCACATTTAGTGTTTATTTGTATTTTGTTTTCCCAGAAAAAATATTCCACATCAACATTGACATTTCTGAATTTGTTGTATTTCACCCCAGAATGCAGCCACTACATGGCAATCAATGGATTTGAGCATAAACAAAAACAACAACCCCACATTTTAAGCACTTTCTTTGTGAATAGAGACTAGTAGTTGTAATTGGCCCAGAATAGACTGTCCACAAAACACCTCATCACAGGAACAATGGGGCACAAATTCTAATATTTCATAGCTACTGTATTTGCTTAGTTGAATCCAACTGGCAACTTTCTTTTTGGACAGTGAGATGAGAAAGTGCAGCGGTCTCATTTTCACCCAAACAGATGCTTTTAAAATATCTGTCCTGGGGCAAAACAGATTTGACTTTATTACATTACTTTGATACATGATTTGAATTTGCTTTTAAGACAGTCAAAAAGTAAAGTAAAAGCCTTTAAAGTATGAAAACATAATAATAACATTTGATGCCAATATTTAGAGCAGAAGTTGGTGAAAAGTGTGAGCCCAAGCGTGTGTGTGTCCTTAAATTGTTATTTTCTGCAATTCAAGTTAGGAAAAAAAAAGCATTAAAGGAAAGAAGATGGAAAGACCTGTCACTCCAGGGCCCGCTCCACTCCTTCTCTCCCCAGGGGTTCCTCATGCGGATCATTTGCAGCTTCTCGGACTTGAAAAAGGCCAACAAACCATGGCCCAGGCGAACCTTTCTCACATCAGTCACCGCATACGCGTGGCCTTTGACCAAACCACAGTCCAGCCGTGCCTCCATGTCCTCAATGGTGGTCGCCTGGAGGACACAAAGACACAAAAAGAATGAGTCTTCAGTTGAATTTTAAGTGCAGAGTGAGGCTATAATGCCTCTTCTTTGACCATTTTTCCATAAGCCAGACCACATTTGTCAAATTTAGTACAAGTTGTCATGATACATACGCACATAAATACTATTGTGTTTAAAATAAATCGCTTCAACTATCAGAGAAAACAAAAAAAAGGTTTCATCTATATAAATGTGACTCGTAGGTCGAGGGTGAGGATTCTCGCTTAGGGTGCAAGAAGTCCCAGGTTCAAATCATGGATGTGCTATTTAAGAGAGATTTCTGAATGCCAGGCACTCCTTGGCAGGTGCTGGCGGAAAAAGCACAAATAGCATTTCTCCCCTGTGCCAGTCAGACACTGCCAGCTCAGCTCTTGTTATCTTAGCCTACTGGACTGGATCAGACAGGAATACACACTCACAATGTCTTAGGGTTCACGTCCACGGGACATGGAGACATGAATGAGTCATGTGCTTCTGATGACGTAGGATAAGATCAGAAGACCCTAACCCTAATCCTGTTTTACAGGTTAGTAACCCTAACCCTAACCCTAACCTTAATCCTAACCTTAACCCTAACCTTAACCCTAACCTTAACCTTAACCTTAACCCTAACCCTAACCTCAACCCTAACCTTAACCTTAACCCTAACCTTAACCTTAACCCTAACCTTAACCCTAACCTTAACCTTAACCCTAACCCTAACCTCAACCCTAACCTTAACCCTAACCCTAACCTTAACCCTAACCCTAACCCTAACCTTAATCCTAACCTTAACCCTAACCCTAACCTTAACCCTAACCCTAACCTTAATCCTAACCCTAACCTCAACCCTAACCTTAACCCTAACCTCAACCCTAACCTTAACCCTAACCCTGACCCAAACCCTAACCTCAACCCTAACCTTAACCCTAACCTTAACCCTTAACCCTAACTCTAACCTTAACCCTAACCTCAACCCTAACCTTAACCATAACCTTAACCCTAACCTTAACCCTAACCCTAACCCTAACCTTAACCCTAACCTTAACCCTAACCTCAACCCTAACCTTAACCTTAACCCTAACCTTAACCCTAACCTTAACCCTAACCCTAACCCTAACCTAAACCCTAACCCTAACCTTAACTTTAACCCTAACCCTAACCTTAACCCTAACCCT
>NW_027315779.1:35835198-35852698 GCF_026437365.1 Eucyclogobius newberryi
CCTAACCTTAACCCTAACCTTAACCTTAACCCTAACCCTAACCCGGCAGCAGTTCCAGGAGCCTCTGTAAACACTCCCAATAATAAACGCATTGAATCAAAGATGGTGCGAATGAGAAAAGCTCTGCTTCAAACTGACGTGGATATTTGTGTTGTGATTCCAGACACAGAGGAGCCTTGCTAAACATGGACCGGCCTCCTGCTGGTGCCAGAGTCAGGACTAAACATGGACCGGCCTCCTGCTGGTGCCAGAGTCAGGACTAAACATGGAGCGGCCTCCTGCTGGTGCCAGAGTCAGGACTAAACATGGACCGGCCTCCTGCTGGTGCCAGAGTCAGGACTAAACATGGACCGGCCTCCTGCTGGTGCCAGAGTCAGGACTAAACATGGATCGGCCTCCTGCAGGTGCCAGAGTCAGGACTAAACATGGAGCGGCCTCCTGCTGGTGCCAGAGTCAGGACTAAACATGGAGCGGCCTCCTGCTGGTGCCAGAGTCAGGACTAAACATGGAGCGGCCTCCTGCTGGTGCCAGAGTCAGGACTAAACATGGAGCGGCCTCCTGCTGGTGCCAGAGTCAGGACTAAACATGGAGCGGCCTCCTGCTGGTGCCAGAGTCAGGACTAAACATGGAGCGGCCTCCTGCTGGTGCCAGAGTCAGGACTAAACATGGACCGGCCTCCTGCTGGTGCCAGAGTCAGGATTAAACATGGAGCGGCCTCCTGCTGGTGCCAGAGTCAGGACTAAACAGAAGATGTGAGACAGGCTTCTACTCTGACAATGTTCAACTCTAAGCTAAAAACAGTTTTGTTTCGCTGTGTTTGACTGAAAGGATTTTTTCTTTGCACTCTTCTCTTTTGTTTGTGATTTTATTAGTTTAGAAAATCAGTTGGATTGATCATTTTTAATTTAGTTAATTTTATTGTATTTCTGTTTCTGTCATTTCTTTGTGATTTTAAAGCATTTTTCTTGCTGTGAAGCACTACAAATTAACTTGTCTTGCACTGCCCGGGGCCCCTGAGCCTTGCACTGCCCGGGGCCCCTGAGCGTTGCACTGCCCGGGGCCCCTGAGCGTTGCACTGCCCGGGGCCCCTGAGCGTTGCACTGCCCGGGGCCCCTGAGCGGAGCCTGAACGGGGCTCAGGCTTCAGGCTTATACTTTCTTACTGCATTTTAGATGTTATTGTTGTTATCTTACTAAGATGATTCATCTGCAGCTCACAGACCCTCACGGAGAATGTTTAGGCTGCAAACCAAGTCATTATAACACAACGTCAAACAAGGAGCGTTAGACCATTCAGCACAATATATTGTAACTGTATATGTATATATGTATATATGTATATATATATATATATTGTAACATATTTCAAAATAAACTAAATAGCCATCATCACAGAGTGCACAACACACAGAGACCTCTTTGAGCCGTGATGTGATAATTATTTTAAAACTTGATAATACCAAAGACAAAATAATAACCAACTGCTTCTCACAGACACAGAAATCACAGAGAGACTCCACTATTATACTAATATTGTCCAATTTGAATTCACTGGCAAGGACCACGCCCCCAGCTACGATGCAAAGTGTTGATTGGCAGGCGAGAAACATGAACAACACAAATGTGCAGAAGTTGATGCCGTTTTGGGGCTTCAGGCGATGAGGGCTGGAGGCTCCGGGGGGCCTCCATACCCCCATCCAGGAGATAAATTGGAATAATTAGAACAATTAAAAAGAGGGTGGGGGGAGGGGCACGACGTCATGAACACAGGTGTATGTGATCCGGATGATTTAATAGTGTAGCAGCAGGAAGGGGCGTGGCCCTCATGCACAGGCAACTTTGCATAAGATAAGATAAGATATTCTGAAATAAAGTGTAATAATGTAATGTAAGGAACTTGAATGATAAAATGATCCAGGTTTTCATGCAGTTCAATCTATACTGTGATTATCCTAATTTATTTGTGACAAAAGTAAATACATTTTGTTGATCCCATGCGCTCGCTGAGCCCAGGCTCCTGGTCCTGTGCGGCATCAGCACTGATATTATGTGTCGGGAGCACTAAAAAGTTTTCACCAAGGTCCAGTTTGAGAACATTTCCACAATTAAAGGTCCGGAACATCATGGCGTCTCTTTTATGCCACTTGTATATTAAAATACAAAGAGATATATCATTTCAACCTGGAGAGACTTAGACTAATATGAGATAGAAGAACAAATGAAGAGTGAAAAAGTGGTGCTGGGGTGGAGGAGGAGGTGATTGGCAGGTAAGTTGCAGGAATAGTCTGCAACTATGAGCTTCACTTCAACCTAGAGAGACTCAAATGAATATCTCAGGTCCTCTACCGGAGGCCCCTGGGAGCTTGAGGGTTCTCCGCATCATCTTTGCTGTTCTTCACTGCACTTTTCTGGACTGAGATGTCTGATGTGTTTCTAGTGATCTGCTGGAGCCGCTCCTCCAGTTTGTGCTGCGATGACCACGAGCTCCACTTTGACCTTCACCTCGGGCAGAGGCTACGGTCCAATCAGAACCACGTCTGTCACAGTCAGAAGCATCAAGCACTTATCCATTCACAGGTCTGACCAACCTGAGGCTGTAGACTACACAATGTGTCTATTTTATATAATGAAAGTTTCTATAACTACAGCATCAGTCTTCTGAAGTTCACAGGCATCGTTTACTCATTAATATAGTAATAAGAAACATTTATAACTAGACATATTCTATTATAACACCACACATCTCCTGGATTGTTGTAAATGTTGTGTGTGTCTGTGTGTGTCTGTCATGTGTGTGTGTGTGTGTGTCTGTGTGTGTGTGTCATGTGTGTGTGTGTGTCATGTGTGTATGTGTGTGTAAATGGTCACATTTATATAGCGCTTTTCTACCGTCAAGGTACTCAAAGCGCTTTTACATCAAGGAACCAGTCACCCATTCACACCCCAGATGTACGCAGACACTGGGGGGCAAGTTGGGTTAGGTGTCTTGCCCAAGGACACAACGGCAGTATTCACATGAGGCAGCTGCGATCGCACCGCCAACCTGCGGGCCAGTGGATCTGACCGCTGACTGAGCGGGGAGTCGAACCGCCGACCTTTGGATCAGAAGACGAGCACTCTACCACTGAGCTGCTGCTGTGTGTGTGTGTGTGTGTATGTGTGTGTGTGTGTCATGTGTGTGTGTGTGTGTGTGTGTGTGTGTGTATGTGTGTGTGTGTGTCATGTGTGTGTGTGTGTGTGTGTGTGAGACACACAGAGGGAGACACAGAGGGAGACACAGAGGGAGACACAGAGGGAGACACAGAGGGAGACACAGAGGGAGACACAGAGGGAGACACAGAGGGAGACACAGAGGGAGACACAGAGGGGCGCTAGATGAAATGTCGTGTTAGGTAAGATACTTCTCCCACAATGCAACGTGCTTTGAGTGACTTGAAGGTGGAAAAGAGCTGCACGATTCAATGTAATCATAAAATAAACATGATTTACTCGTATGGATGAGCTGCAGGGGACAAGGAGGAGGGTCAGGGGACAAGGAGGAGGGTCAGGGGACAAGAAGGACGGTCAGGGGACAGGGTCAGGGGACAAGAAGGAGGGTCAGGGGACAAGAAGGAGGGTCAGGGGACAAGAAGGAGGGTCAAGGGACAGGGTCAGGGGACAAGAAGGAGGGTCAGGGGACAAGGAGGAGGGTCAGGGGACAAGAAGGACGGTCAGGGGACAGGGTCAGGGGACAAGAAGGAGGGTCAGGGGACAAGAAGGAGGGTCAGGGGACAAGAAGGAGGGTCAAGGGACAGGGTCAGGGGACAAGAAGGAGGGTCAGGGGACAAGGAGGGTCAGGGGACAAGATGGAGGGTCAGGGGACAAGTAGGGTCAGGGGACAAGATGGAGGGTCAGGGGACAAGGAGGGTCAGGGGACAAGAAGGAGGGTCAGGGGACAAGAAGGAGGGTCAGGGAGAAAAGATGGAGGGTCAGGGGACAAGAAGGAGGGTCAGGGGACAAGAAGGAGGGTCAGGGGACAAGATGGAGGGTCAGGGGACAAGGAGGGTCATGGGACAAGAAGGAGGGACAGGGGACAAGAAGGAGGGTCAGGGAGAAAAGATGGAGGGTCATGGGACAAGAAGGAGGGTCAGGGGACAGGGTCAGGGGACAAGAAGGAGGGTCAGGGGACAAGAAGGAGGGTCAGGGGACTGGGTCAGGGGACAAGAAGGAGGGTCAGGGGACAAGAAGGAGGGTCAGGGGACAAGGAGGGTCAGGGGACAAGAAGGAGGGTCAGGGGACAAGAAGGAGGGTCAGGGGACAAGGAGGGTCAGGGGAAAAGATGGAGGGTCAGGGGACAAGGAGGGTCAGGGGACAAGAAGGAGGGTCAGGGGACAAGATGGAGGGTCAGGGGACAAGTAGGGTCAGGGGACAAGATGGAGGGTCAGGGGACAAGGAGGGTCAGGGGACAAGAAGGAGGGTCAGGGGACAAGATGGAGGGTCAGGGGACAAGGAGGGTCATGGGACAAGAAGGAGGGTCAGGGGACAAGAAGGAGGGTCAGGGGTCAGGGGACAAGAAGGAGGGTCAGGGGACAAGAAGGAGGGTCAGGGGACTGGGTCAGGGGACAAGAAGGAGGGTCAGGGGACAAGAAGGAGGGTCAGGGGACAAGGAGGGTCAGGGGACAAGAAGGAGGGTCAGGGGACAAGGAGGGTCAGGGGGAAAGATGGAGGGTCAGGGGACAAGGAGGGTCAAGGGACAAGAAGGAGGGTCAGGGGACAAGGAGGGTCAGGGGACAGGAAGGAGGGTCAGGGGACAAGGAGGGTCAAGGGACAAGAAGGAGGGTCAGGGGACAAGGAGGGTCAAGGGACAAGAAGGAGGGTCAGGGGACAAGGAGGGTCAGGGGACAGGAAGGAGGGTCAGGGGACAAGGAGGGTCAAGGGACAAGAAGGAGGGTCAGGGGACAAGGAGGGTCAGGGGACAGGAAGGAGGGTCAGGGGACAAGAAGGAGGGTCAGGGGACATTTGCTAAGTTCCTAGGAACATTGTTTGATTTGTTTGTCATTGTCGTCCTTCTGTTGGGATTTCAGGCTTTACAAAAATAAATTGAATTGAACTGAAATGTCAAACTTTTGAAAAGTGTCTCAGTCTGTTCCAGTGATGGAAGGACATGTCATAGATGGAAGGACATGTCATTGACGGAAGGACATGTCATAGATGGAAGGACATGTCATAGACGGAAGGACATGTCATAGATGGAAGGACATGTCATAGACGGAAGGACATGTCATAGATGGAAGGACATGTCATAGATGGAAGGACATGTCATTGACGGAAGGACATGTCATAGATGGAAGGACATGTCATAGACGGAAGGACATGTCATAGATGGAAGGACATGTCATAGACGGAAGGACATGTCATAGATGGAAGGACATGTCATAGATGGAAGGACATGTCATTGACGGAAGGACATGTCATAGATGGAAGGACATGTCATAGACGGAAGGACATGTCATAGATGGAAGGACATGTCATAGATGGAAGGACATGTCATAGACGGAAGGACATGTCATAGATGGAAGGACATGTCATAGATGGAAGGACATGTCATAGACGGAAGGACATGTCATAGATGGAAGGACATGTCATAGACGGAAGGACATGTCATCGACGGAAGGACATGTCATAGACGGAAGGATATGTCATCGACGGAAGGACATGTCATAGATGTCATAGACGGAAGGACATGTCATAGACGGAAGACGGAAGGACATGTCATAGAAGGAAGGACATGTCATAGATGGAAGGACATGTCATAGACGGAAGGACATGTCAAACACGGAAGGACATGTCATAGATGGAAGGACATGTCATTGACGGAAGGACATGTCATAGATGGAAGGACATGTCATAGACGGAAGGACATGTCATAGATGGAAGGACATGTCATAGATGGAAGGACATGTCATAGACGGAAGGACATGTCATAGATAGAAGGACATGTCATAGACGGAAGGACATGTCATAGATGGAAGGACATGTCATAGATGGAAGGACATGTCATAGACGGAAGGACATGTCATAGATGGAAGGACATGTCATAGACGGAAGGACATGTCATCGACGGAAGGACATGTCATAGACGGAAGGAAATGTCATAGACGGAAGGACATGTCATAGACAGAAGGACATGTCATAGACGGAAGACGGAAGGACATGTCATAGAAGGAAGGACATGTCATAGATGGAAGGACATGTCATAGACGGAAGGACATGTCAAACACGGAAGGACATGTCATAGATGGAAGGACATGTCATAGACGGATGGACATGTCATAGACGAAAGGACATGTCATCGACGGAAGGACATGTCATAGACGGAAGGACATGTCATAGATGGAAGGACATGTCATAGACGGAAGACGGAAGGACATGTCATAGAAGGAAGGACATGTCATAGATGGAAGGACATGTCATAGACGGAAGGACATGTCATAGACAGAAGGACATGTCATCGACGGAAGGACATGTCATAGATGGAGGACATGTCATAGACGGAAGGACATGTCATAGATGGAAGGACATGTCATAGACAGAAGGACATGTCATAGACAGAAGGACATGTCATAGACAGAAGGACATGTCATAGATGGAGGACATGTCATAGACAGAAGGACATGTCATAGACAGAAGGACATGTCATAGATGGAAGGACATGTCATAGACAGAAGGACATGTCATAGACAGAAGGACATGTCATAGATGGAAGGACATGTCATAGACGGAAGGACATGTCATAGATGGAAGGACATGTCATAGACGGAAGGACATGTCATAGATGGAAGGACATGTCATAGATGGAAGGACATGTCATTGACGGAAGGACATGTCATAGATGGAAGGACATGTCATAGACGGAAGGACATGTCATAGATGGAAGGACATGTCATAGATGGAAGGACATGTCATAGACGGAAGGACATGTCATAGATGGAAGGACATGTCATAGATGGAAGGACATGTCATAGACGGAAGGACATGTCATAGATGGAAGGACATGTCATAGACGGAAGGACATGTCATCGACGGAAGGACATGTCATAGACGGAAGGATATGTCATCGACGGAAGGACATGTCATAGATGTCATAGACGGAAGGACATGTCATAGACGGAAGACGGAAGGACATGTCATAGAAGGAAGGACATGTCATAGATGGAAGGACATGTCATAGACGGAAGGACATGTCAAACACGGAAGGACATGTCATAGATGGAAGGACATGTCATTGACGGAAGGACATGTCATAGATGGAAGGACATGTCATAGACGGAAGGACATGTCATAGATGGAAGGACATGTCATAGATGGAAGGACATGTCATAGACGGAAGGACATGTCATAGATAGAAGGACATGTCATAGACGGAAGGACATGTCATAGATGGAAGGACATGTCATAGACGGAAGGACATGTCATAGATGGAAGGACATGTCATAGACGGAAGGACATGTCATCGACGGAAGGACATGTCATAGACGGAAGGACATGTCATAGACGGAAGGACATGTCATCGACGGAAGGACATGTCATAGACAGAAGGACATGTCATAGACGGAAGACGGAAGGACATGTCATAGAAGGAAGGACATGTCATAGATGGAAGGACATGTCATAGACGGAAGGACATGTCAAACACGGAAGGACATGTCATAGATGGAAGGACATGTCATAGACGGATGGACATGTCATAGACGAAAGGACATGTCATCGACGGAAGGACATGTCATAGACGGAAGGACATGTCATAGATGGAAGGACATGTCATAGACGGAAGACGGAAGGACATGTCATAGAAGGAAGGACATGTCATAGATGGAAGGACATGTCATAGACGGAAGGACATGTCATAGACAGAAGGACATGTCATCGACGGAAGGACATGTCATAGATGGAGGACATGTCATAGACGGAAGGACATGTCATAGATGGAAGGACATGTCATAGACAGAAGGACATGTCATAGACAGAAGGACATGTCATAGACAGAAGGACATGTCATAGATGGAGGACATGTCATAGACAGAAGGACATGTCATAGACAGAAGGACATGTCATAGATGGAAGGACATGTCATAGACAGAAGGACATGTCATAGACAGAAGGACATGTCATAGATGGAAGGACATGTCATAGACGGAAGGACATGTCATAGATGGAAGGACATGTCATAGACGGAAGGACATGTCATAGATGGAAGGACATGTCATAGATGGAAGGACATGTCATTGACGGAAGGACATGTCATAGATGGAAGGACATGTCATAGACGGAAGGACATGTCATAGATGGAAGGACATGTCATAGATGGAAGGACATGTCATAGACGGAAGGACATGTCATAGATGGAAGGACATGTCATAGATGGAAGGACATGTCATAGACGGAAGGACATGTCATAGATGGAAGGACATGTCATAGACGGAAGGACATGTCATCGACGGAAGGACATGTCATAGACGGAAGGATATGTCATCGACGGAAGGACATGTCATAGATGTCATAGACGGAAGGACATGTCATAGACGGAAGACGGAAGGACATGTCATAGAAGGAAGGACATGTCATAGATGGAAGGACATGTCATAGACGGAAGGACATGTCAAACACGGAAGGACATGTCATAGATGGAAGGACATGTCATTGACGGAAGGACATGTCATAGATGGAAGGACATGTCATAGACGGAAGGACATGTCATAGATGGAAGGACATGTCATAGATGGAAGGACATGTCATAGACGGAAGGACATGTCATAGATAGAAGGACATGTCATAGACGGAAGGACATGTCATAGATGGAAGGACATGTCATAGACGGAAGGACATGTCATAGATGGAAGGACATGTCATAGACGGAAGGACATGTCATCGACGGAAGGACATGTCATAGACGGAAGGACATGTCATAGACGGAAGGACATGTCATCGACGGAAGGACATGTCATAGACAGAAGGACATGTCATAGACGGAAGACGGAAGGACATGTCATAGAAGGAAGGACATGTCATAGATGGAAGGACATGTCATAGACGGAAGGACATGTCAAACACGGAAGGACATGTCATAGATGGAAGGACATGTCATAGACGGATGGACATGTCATAGACGAAAGGACATGTCATCGACGGAAGGACATGTCATAGACGGAAGGACATGTCATAGATGGAAGGACATGTCATAGACGGAAGACGGAAGGACATGTCATAGAAGGAAGGACATGTCATAGATGGAAGGACATGTCATAGACGGAAGGACATGTCATAGACAGAAGGACATGTCATCGACGGAAGGACATGTCATAGATGGAGGACATGTCATAGACGGAAGGACATGTCATAGATGGAAGGACATGTCATAGACAGAAGGACATGTCATAGACAGAAGGACATGTCATAGACAGAAGGACATGTCATAGATGGAGGACATGTCATAGACAGAAGGACATGTCATAGACAGAAGGACATGTCATAGATGGAAGGACATGTCATAGACAGAAGGACATGTCATAGACAGAAGGACATGTCATAGATGGAGGACATGTCATAGACAGAAGGACATGTCATAGACAGAAGGACATGTCATAGATGGAGGACATGTCATAGACAGAAGGACATGTCATAGACAGAAGGACATGTCATAGACAGAAGGACATGTCATAGATGGAGGACATGTCATAGACAGAAGGACATGTCATAGACAGAAGGACATGTCATAGATGGAGGACATGTCATAGACAGAAGGACATGTCATAGACAGAAGGACATGTCATAGACAGAAGGACATGTCATAGACAGAAGGACATGTCATAGACGGAAAGACATTTGAAATAGTTGCTCTGTTGCGTTGTGTCATTATCGTTTATTTACAATTTGCATCAAACTTTGTCAAAAGCTGGTTCTAGAAAACGCTCTGATTGAATTGTTTCAGATTCTTCACAACGATCATGACAGAAGAGAATGTTTTGTTCGTGGTCTTTTCTGGACATGTCAGATTCGGGCTGGTGGGACGAAGTGGGAAAGAGTTCTTACGTTTAGCAAGTCCCAGTTCAAATCTCCAGCCATAAGTGGTTCAGAAGAATTCAATTTAGCCAAAAGATGCTTAAATGAATGAAACGGCTTTTCTGACCTTCAGCAGCAGCTTCTACGTTCAAGAGTGTTCTGTCCTCCAGAGTGTTCTGTCCTCCAGAGTGTTCTGTCCTCCAGAGTGTTCTGTCCTCCAGAGTGTTCTGTCCTCCAGAGTGTTCTGTCCTCCAGACTGTGTGTATCACTGCTGTTTCCTACAGAGTGGACTCGGTACACTGTCATTTGGGACATGAGCGTGTGACATGGGACATAATGTGTTTGGGCCTGACAGCCTGTCCCCGCACAAGACCAGGTTTGTCTCGCAGCTTCAGGTCTCTTCTGGGTTAACTCAGCGGCTGAGGGACAGTTTGGATTCGGGGCTGGATCTAAGACATGCAGGCCTGTTCCCAGTGCATGTTGGACTCCTCAGGGCTGCCCTTTGTCACCGGTTCTGTTCATTGTTTTTCTGGACAGAATCTCTAGACACAGTCAGGGGTCAGAGGGTGTGGTCAGGAGTCGGAGGGTGTGGTCAGGAGTCGGAGGGTGTGGTCAGGAGTCGGAGGGTGTGGTCAGGAGTCGGAGGGTGTGGTCAGGAGTCGGAGTGAGTCCTGATTTGAACCACGAAATGTCATCCCTGCTGTTTGCAGAAGTTGTCCTGATGGCTCCATCAAACTTGGACCTACAACATGCACTTGGAAGGTTTGCAACTGAAGTGAAGTCATAGACTCAGGGTCTTGATCTCGAGTGAGAGAAGGAGGAAGTGTGAGACTGACCGGCAGAGTGAGGAAGTGTAAGACTGACCGGCAGAGTGAGGAAGTGTGAGACTGACCGGCAGAGTGAGGAAGTGTGAGACTGACCGGCAGAGTGAGGAAGTGTGAGGCTGACAGTGAGGCAGAGTGAGGAAGTGTGAGACTGACCGGCAGAGTGAGGAAGTGTGAGGCTGACAGTGAGGCAGAGTGAGGAAGTGTGAGACTGACCGGCAGAGTGAGGAAGTGTGAGACTGACCGGCAGAGTGAGGAAGTGTGAGACTGACCGGCAGAGTGAGGAAGTGTGAGACTGACCGGCAGAGTGAGGAAGTGTGAGGCTGACAGTGAGGCAGAGTGAGGAAGTGTGAGACTGACCGGCAGAGTGAGGAAGTGTGAGACTGACCGGCAGAGTGAGGAAGTGTGAGACTGACCGGCAGAGTGAGGAAGTGTGAGACTGACCGGTAGAGTGAGGAAGTGTGAGACTGACAGTGAGGCAGAGTGAGGAAGTGTGAGACTGACCGGCAGAGTGAGGAAGTGTGAGGCTGACAGTGAGGCAGAGTGAGGAAGTGTGAGGCTGACAGTGAGGCAGAGTGAGGAAGTGTGAGGCTGACAGTGAGGCAGAGTGAGGAAGTGTGAGGCTGACAGTGAGGCAGAGTGAGGAAGTGTGAGGCTGACAGTGAGGCAGAGTGAGGAAGTGTGAGACTGACCGGCAGAGTGAGGAAGTGTGAGGCTGACAGTGAGGCAGAGTGAGGAAGTGTGAGGCTGACAGTGAGGCAGAGTGAGGAAGTGTGAGGCTGACAGTGAGGCAGAGTGAGGAAGTGTGAGGCTGACAGTGAGGCAGAGTGAGGAAGTGTGAGGCTGACAGTGAGGTAGAGTGAGGAAGTTCTGACCTCACCTATGGTCATGAGCTTTGGGTAGTGACCGAAAGGACAAGGTCGAGGATACAAGCGGTCGAAATGAGTTTCCTCCTCAGGGTGGCTGGGCGCTCCCTTAGAGATAAGGTGAGGAACTCAGTCACACGGGAGGAGCTCGGAGTAGAGCCACTGCTCCTCCATGTTCAGAGGAGCCAGCTGAGGCTCGGGCATCTGTTCCTGTCACCTGGACGCCTCCCTGGGGAGGTGAAGAGGTCCCAAAGGAAACCAAGGACACGCTGGAGGATCAACTGTTAAAGCCTAATTATTAGTTCCTTGAAATCAAATGCAAATCATAATCAGATAATCTTATTTATTAATAATTACGCTTGATATGCGCTGTGTGCTCACGGCGCAGACACACACACTGCTCGGGCTGACTCGTGCTGACTCGTGCTGACTCGTGCTGACTCGCGCTGACTCGTGCTGACTCGTGCTGACTCGCGCTGACTCGCGCTGACTCGCGTTGACTCGCGCTGACTCGGGCTGACTCGCGCTGACTCGGGCTGACTCGTTCTGACTCGCGCTGACTCGCGTTGACTCGCGCTGACTCGGGCTGACTCGCGCTGACTCGGGCTGACTCGCGCTGACTCGGGCTGACTCGTTCTGACTCGCGCTGACTCGCGCTGACTCGGGCTGACTCGGGCTGACGCGCGCTGACTCGGGCTGACTCGTTCTGACTCGCGCTGACTCGCGCTGACTCGCGCTGACTCGCGCTGACTCGCGCTGACTCGCGCTGACTCGGGCTGACTCGGGCTGACTCGCGCTGACTCGGGCTGACTCGTTCTGACTCGCGCTGACTCGCGCTGACTCGCGCTGACTCGCGTTGACTCGCGCTGACTCGGGCTGACTCGCGCTGACTCGGGCTGACTCGGGCTGACTCGCGCTGACTCGTTCTGACTCGCGCTGACTCGCGCTGACTCGCGTTGACTCGCGCTGACTCGCGCTGACTCGCGCTGACTCGTGCTGACTCGTGCTGACTCGTGCTGACTCGCGCTGACTCGCGCTGACTCGCGTTGACTCGTGCTGACTCGTGCTGACTCGTGCTGACTCGTGCTGACTCGCGCTGACTCGTGCTGACTCGTGCTGACTCGCGCTGACTCGCGCTGACTCGCGTTGACTCGCGCTGACTCGGGCTGACTCGCGCTGACTCGGGCTGACTCGTTCTGACTCGCGCTGACTCGCGTTGACTCGCGCTGACTCGGGCTGACTCGCGCTGACTCGGGCTGACTCGCGCTGACTCGGGCTGACTCGTTCTGACTCGCGCTGACTCGCGCTGACTCGGGCTGACTCGGGCTGACTCGCGCTGACTCGGGCTGACTCGTTCTGACTCGCGCTGACTCGCGCTGACTCGCGCTGACTCGCGCTGACTCGCGCTGACTCGCGCTGACTCGGGCTGACTCGGGCTGACTCGCGCTGACTCGGGCTGACTCGTTCTGACTCGCGCTGACTCGCGCTGACTCGCGCTGACTCGCGTTGACTCGCGCTGACTCGGGCTGACTCGCGCTGACTCGGGCTGACTCGGGCTGACTCGTTCTGACTCGCGCTGACTCGCGCTGACTCGCGTTGACTCGCGCTGACTCGCGCTGACTCGCGCTGACTCGCGCTGACTCGTGCTGACTCGTGCTGACTCGCGCTGACTCGCGCTGACTCGCGTTGACTCGTGCTGACTCGGGCTGACTCGTGCTGACTCGTGCTGACTCGGGCTGACTCGTGCTGACTCGTGCTGACTCGTGCTGACTCGGGCTGACTCGCGCTGACTCGTGCTGACTCGGGCTGACTTGTTCTGACTCGCGCTGACTCGCGTTGACTCGCGCTGACTCGCGCTGACTCGCGTTGACTCGCGTTGACTCGCGCTGACTCGCGCTGACTCGTGCTGACTCGTGTTGACTCGTGCTGACTCGGGCTGACTCGTGCTGACTCGTGCTGACTCGTGTTGACTCGTGCTGACTCGGGCTGACTCGCGCTGACTCGCGCTGACTCGCGCTGACTCGGGCTGACTCGTGCTGACTCGTGCTGACTCGCGCTGACTCGCGCTGACTCGCGTTGACTCGCGCTGACTCGCGCTGACTCGTGCTGACTCGCGCTGACTCGCGCTGACTCGCGCTGACTCGGGCTGACTCGTGCTGACTCGTGCTGACTCGTGCTGACTCGTGCTGACTCGGGCTGACTCGTGCTGACTCGGGCTGACTCGTGCTGACTCGTGCTGACTCGGGCTGACTCGGGCTGACTCGGGCTGACTCGGGCTGACTCGGGCTGACTCGTGCTGACTCGGGCTGACTCGTGCTGACTCGGGCTGACTCGTGCTGACTTGGGCTGACTCGGGCTGACTCGTGCTGACTCGGGCTGACTCGGGCTGACTCGTGCTGACTCGGGCTGACTCGGGCTGACTCGGGCTGACTCGTGCTGACTCGGGCTGACTCGTGCTGACTCGCGCTGACTCGCGCTGACTCGCGCTGACTCGCGCTGACTCGGGCTGACTCGTGCTGACTCGTGCTGACTCGTGCTGACTCGTGCTGACTCGGGCTGACTCGTGCTGACTCGGGCTGACTCGTGCTGACTCGTGCTGACTCGGGCTGACTCGGGCTGACTCGGGCTGACTCGGGCTGACTCGGGCTGACTCGGGCTGACTCGGGCTGACTCGCGCTGACTCGCGCTGACTCGGGCTGACTCGTGCTGACTCGTGCTGACTCGCGCTGACTCGCGCTGACTCGCGTTGACTCGCGCTGACTCGTGCTGACTCGTGCTGACTCGCGCTGACTCGCGCTGACTCGCGCTGACTCGCGCTGACTCGGGCTGACTCGTGCTGACTCGTGCTGACTCGTGCTGACTCGTGCTGACTCGGGCTGACTCGTGCTGACTCGGGCTGACTCGTGCTGACTCGTGCTGACTCGGGCTGACTCGGGCTGACTCGGGCTGACTCGGGCTGACTCGTGCTGACTCGGGCTGACTCGTGCTGACTCGGGCTGACTCGTGCTGACTTGGGCTGACTCGGGCTGACTCGTGCTGACTCGGGCTGACTCGGGCTGACTCGTGCTGACTCGGGCTGACTCGGGCTGACTCGGGCTGACTCGTGCTGACTCGGGCTGACTCGTGCTGACTCGGGCTGACTCGGGCTCAACAACCACGTCAACTTGTGATTGGACCATTAAAAAAAACAACTTAAAAGCCCAGAGTTTTCGACCATCAGCCATCGTGGAAATTCAGAGGTCTGGAATACATTTCAGCTGATGCTTGAGGAGGTAAACGTGTGCGTTGGCTTCGTGCAGGTTTGCCATGTTCATCTGAAGAAACATGCTATTTATTTTATTCCATTTAGTCTATTATTTAAAGTAAAGTAAAAATAAGATGTGTCTGGGGTGTGGAAAGTCTTCTGACGACATCAACATCTCACTTGATTTCAGAACTTTGTATTTGGGCCTCAAAACTCTGGACACGATCAATGGATACGGCAGGAAAGAAGGCAATTACAAAGAAATGTAACCAACAATCTAGAACGGGACTGACATTTTCACTGATATTTGAAAAATGTAAACAATTGCATTTGTACTGTGTTTGAAAATGTACTTATTTGATGGACTTCGTATTAAGTTATTATGTTGGAGGTGCCTTGATTTTATTTAGTTGGACATCATGCTTGTTGCTCTCTGGCTGTGTCTGCGTTCTCTATTTAATTCTTTGTATGATTATTAATACACACATATTGAGTGCATTGAGGTGTGATGACAAACGGTTGGGTCTATGACTAAACAAAGCTGTTCAACATTTTGAATCAAGCAACAGGGATTGAGATTTAAGGTCTGCATAACAAAAGGTAGCACGTTTTATTTATTTATTTTAACCAGATTTTACAAGAAAATCGAATGAAAGGTTTTGACCATTTAAAAGAGGGAAAGGACTTTCACAGGTACTTGCAAATAATTAGTTCTTACAACCAGGAAATGAAACAAAAGAAGGGACACATCTCTGTCACTCTCTGTGTCTTGTTTTGTTTTGATGTGGATCCAGTGGATCTTGTGGACGTGAGCGTACCCTGATGGAGCAGCTGATGAGGCCGTCCCGGTTGTGGACCTTGAGCACTCTCTCAAACAGCTGGTTCCTGGCGGCTTCATCCGTGGCCATCTGCCCCTCCAGAAGGTCCACTGGCTCCGACACGCCCCCAGTGAAGTCCACCAGAGCGTCCGCTGTGTTCCCCCCGTCCAGGGCCTCGTAGCAGCCATACACTCTAGAAGAAGAGGAACAATTACTCGTCGGGATGTAAGAGCAGGCTAAAGTCATAATTCTGCTCGCTTCTAGAACGATGAGGTGCCAGTTTGGTCTATCTTGGTGCATTTTTGGTACAGATAAAAATTGAAGAAATTATCAAAAGAAAGTATTTAACACATTATAGAATATTTCAAGTTGGCTAAAAATGATGTCGGTTAAATCAGTAAAAGTAGTAGATTTATGGCATATTCGTCCCAATTAGAAAAAATCCAACTAATTAGTCAATGTTTAAGATTAGTCCAAATGTAATCTTTAAGTCATTTTTTGAATGTAAATTAATAATTCATGTTCGTTCCTTAATTGTTGGTTGGGATTGTGTCATCTTTCTTAGTGATGGCTTTTTTTGCTGCAGCCAGAAGAATGTTCTAGATCAGGTTTGTCAAACTCATTTGGGGCCGAACATAACGTAAAACATAAAACTATCACAAATATAAGAAATAAATAGCTTTATATAACCTACGCTGTTTTTGAAGGGTTAGGGCACTTAAAAAACTCAGTGCACTGCGTAAGACGACCGAACGAGAAAAAAGAGGATTGTCGACTGAACCCCGTCAGGACCAGTCCGGACGAAAGAGTCACAGTGAGTATTATGAGCATTCTGGCTGTTGGCTGCTGCGCTTCCAAGACCCATATGTCTAGGCTGATGCGCACGTGTTGCATCCAAATTATTATTATAAAGTTTATTAATGCTGTAGTTTTATGGTTACTGCAATAATCTTGTGATAACCACAAAAAGGAGAATATTCTACTGGTCAAACAATTGATAAATTACTCAGTTAACTGCATTTTTGTTCAAGCTTACCCTAATGACAAATACTGTACGGGTCATTTTTGTGCAGTTAAACATGGTTTTATTTAACATTTTGTCAGTTATTGGAAGTTGGTGTACATGGTACACCACATCAGACCTACCATAGAATCTGAGCGCATTGTGCACTCACATCAGTTTTGGTAAATCTGGAAGAGAGCCTCATTTTTGTAGTACACCATGCACTGATTTCACCATACAAACGTTTGATAACTACATTTGAATCATTTACTAACAGGCACATCACTTGAATAAAAAGAGGGACCATACAGTAATGAAAGTTTATGACACTGGTCATCTGAAAGTGTGCATGACTTTCTTTGGGCAAAGAAGATATCTTTTTGTTCTATGGTTAGCAGAACTTGTAGCACCACACCAGCCAATACAAGCTCTTGGCACATATCACAAGTGGGAGGCTTGACTTCAGAAGGCATGACTTTGGTCTGGGTGGATGGCTCATGATCATCCAGGAGCCCAGGAGCCTGGAGGACACTACTACTAATCACTGGAGCGCAAACTTACTGGAGCAAAGTGATCCCTGTGGCCACTGTACATCACATCACCTGGATTGACAGGCTTGTGGTCTAAATACTATACTGATTCAGAACTATACTGTATGTATTTATGAGCCAAATACATTTATTCAATGAATAAATACTGCCAAAAAAC